>NC_092087.1:5803763-6068763 GCF_045679555.1 Salvelinus alpinus
TGTGGCAGTCCTCATGAGAGCCAATTTCATCATAGCGCTTGATGTTTTCTGCGACTGCATTTGAAGAAACTTTCAAAGTTCTTGAAATGTTCCGGATTGACTGACCTTCATGTCTTAAAGTAATGATGGACTGTTGTTTCTCTTTGCTTATTTGAGCTGTTCTTGCCATAATATGGACTTGGTCTTTTACCAAATAGGGCTATCTTCTGTATACCACCCCTACCTTGTCACAACACAACTGATTGGCTCAAACACATAAAGAAGGAAATAAATTCCACAAATTAACTTAGAATGGCACACCTGTTAATTGAAATACATTCCAGGTGACTACCTCATGAAGCTGGTTTAGATAATGTCAAGAGTGTGCAAAGCCGTCATCAAGGCAAAGGGTGGCTATTTGAAGAATCTCAAATATTAAATATATTTTGATTTGTTTACCACTTTTTTGGTTACTACATGATTCCATATGTGTTATTTCATAGTTTTGATGTCTTCACTATTATTCTACAATGTAGAAAATAGTAAAAATATAGAAAAACCCTTGAATGAGTAGGTGTTCTACAACTTTTGACCTGTATTGTACTTGACCTTTGCATTGCAAGACAGTCTTTTACTGTAAATGTTGAGGTTTTCCGTTAGGATTTCTGCATACTTCTCCTGGCGATATGAGCAAAAGAATCAAATACAATGCCACTGGCTCTATTCATTCCTCTAGCTAGCCTATACTCCCACTCACTTGTATGGATTCAATGAAAGAGTTTGATCATTTCACATATCACACTGTCTTTTACACTTCAACGAATAGTTTTTTTGGTGAATTATATCAACATTTTCGCCCTTATATGCAGGGAAAACCAATATCCTGAAGCACTGACCATGGCCACATCCCATGCATTCCTCTAGCTAGCAGTATCTCTTACTACTCACATTGACCTGGCAGTATCTGTTACTACTCACATTGACCTAGTAGTATCTGTTACTACTCACATTGACCTGGCAGTAACTGTTACTGCTCACATTGACCTGGCAGTATCTGTTACTACTCACATTGACCTAGTAGTAAATATTACTACTCACATTGACCTAGTAGTAACTGTTACTGCTCACATTGACCTGGCAGTATCTGTTACTACTCACATTGACCTAGTAGTAAATATTACTACTCACATTGACCTAGTAGTAACTGTTACTGCTCACATTGACCTGGCAGTAACTGTTACTACTCACATTGACCTGGCAGTATCTGTTACTACTCACATTGACCTAGTAGTAAATATTACTACTCACATTGACCTAGTAGTAACTGTTACTGCTCACATTGACCTAGTAGTAACTGTAAATACTCACATTGACCTGGCAGTATCTGTTACTACTCACATTGACCTGGCCGTAACAGTTACTGCTCACATTGACCAGATCCCCAATGAAACTCTATTCATAGGGCTCATGTTAAAAGTAATCTCCTATATATAGATTAGCGTGCCATTTTAGATTACCCCCCCCCTGTGAACTGGCCTGCATCTAGTAACTTAGCCAGTCTGTTTCTCCCATCCGCTCACTGGCTGCTCACGTCATCTGTTTTGCTGCAGCGGGTCGGTCATCACTGTCGCAGGGGAGCGTAGAGATCTTTAAGTTGCAGCGAACCCAATGTCGCCAGGGCTCCTGCTTCACACGCCAGGCGATGAATGAGGACCCCACATATAGACTATCTTTAGAGATGATGATGGAGTAATAACAGTCATTTCACAAGCACGCATTGCCTTGAGGATGATTGGAGCCACAGGCATCAGACACATTCTTCAGAAAAGCAACAGTATAATTTTTGTACTGCTTATGTTTCCATAGGACTTAGTTCATTATAACCACTTCTGTGGGTTATTTAATTTTTTACAGATCCAACGAAGCGTTATTTTGAGTCTCCCTCTATCTTATTCAAAGAAATGTCTCCATTAAGTTCTCCCGAGTGGCGCAGCAATCTAAGGCACTGCATCGCAGTGTTAGAGGCGTCACTACAGACCCTGGTTTGATTCCAGGCTGTATCACAACCGGCTGTGATTGGGAGTCCCATAGGGCGGCGCATACTTGGCCCAGCGTCGTCCGGGTTTTAGCGGGGGTAGGCTGTCATTGTATATAACAATTTGTTCTTAACTAACTTGCCTTGTTAAATAAAGCTTAATGTAAAAAAAAAAATGTAAGACTGTATAAACAAAGATGTAAAGAGCTTTTATATCACCCATTACATGACCTCTCGCATGGCTGTCTCACAATGGCAAATATGGACTATTGCCCGTTGATTATTATTAGTACAAGAAGAGGGTTTGTAGAAAATCTTCAGAGGTGATGACAGAGCAAGACCAGTCACTTCACATGACATTCACTCCCTGCATGGAGGCTTCAGAGCCACAGGCTTCAGAACAGGATACCAGAGAACTTTTTAACTGCTCATCTTGGTACTTTCCTACACTGTACACTCTCAGATAGAAAAAAGGGCGGCTGTCGCCATAGGAGAACCCTTTTTGGTTCCAAATATAACCCTTTTTAGTTCTAGGTAGAACTATTGTGGGTTCCATGTAGAACTCTCTGTGGAAAGGGTTCAACCTGGAACCAAAAGTGTCCTACCTGGAACCAAAATGTCTTCTTCAAACGGTTGGGGACAGCCGAAGTGTGTAAGAGTGTACAATACTTATATTTGACATGCATGGGACTTCTTCCCCCCCCCCCTGACTAAGCCACTCTTAGTAGGTACGTGGCTATAACGTTTTTTTGGGCCATCTGTTAGAGTAAATGTCATTCCTGTTCATACATTCTGTTGTATTGTCATCACATGTTAAGGTTGAACACTGATGGTGTTATTGCTTTAATCAGGCTAACAGTGGTGCATGAGTTCCTCAAGAGCCTATGCACATCTTAAAGTTGGAATAGTTACCACTATTACTGCATGTAATCAACAAAGTTATTATTATATTAGAATATGTCATAAATATTCAAGGCACATTTTAAATTGCGGTGTACAAACTTAACATGATGAACAGGAATGGCATTTACACTAACGGGTGACCAAAAATAACTATCTGAAACACACGCATTCAATCTGATAGGCTGCCACCTCTACAATCTATTATTATAAAAGTTCAAAATTTAACTCCTCCCCTCACTAAAAGGTTCCAGATAAAAGATTCCGGATTGAACCTTTACAGAGGGGTTCTATGAAAACCCTTTTCATATGGTTTCCTCGAGGAACCTTTTTCAACTGTTTCCGCCAGTGTGGCAACCCTAAAGGTTCTTCCAGGCACCTTTACTTCTAAGAGTATAAGAGTATAGAAGAGTATACGAGTATAGGCTGCTTGGCCATAGCATCATTTCTGAGGTTTTTTATGCAGTTTGAGTGACTATTTATTCTGTTAAAAAAGCTCCCACTTACTTGTAAGTCATGAAATACCGTGAAGATTTCTGCAAAGCATTTGAGTGGTATGCGTTTTGCACTTGCAATAGATTGGCTTCTGGGAAATATAATATGAGCCTCTGTGAGCCAAGGCCATGTTTGACTGGAGGAAAATAGTTAAATGGAAATGGAAAAAAATAACATTCCAAATTGGAGTTGTGTGTGTGTGTGTGACTACACATCATGAAATACACCTGTTAGCTACAGTAAAACACATTTAGAGAAATTAACACCAGAGTCCAGTGCGGATCCTTTGAACACCACACAACATGCAGTATATAACACCAGAGTCCAGGGCGGATCCTTTGAACACCACACAACATGCAGTATATAACACCAGAGTCCAGGGCTGATCCTTTGAACACCACACAACATGCAGTATATAACACCAGAGTCCAGGGCTGATCCTTTGAACACCACACAACATGCAGTATATAACACCAGAGTCCAGGGCTGATCCTTTGAACACCACACAACATGCAGTATACAAAGGTCAGTGATAGAAGTAGAGCTCTAGAGTATCCCTCCTCCATTCCATTTCCACAGCATTCTAGTTCCAGGGAGGCTCTCCAGTTTCCATGACAACCCAAACCAGGAACAGGAACATTTGGCTCTTAGAAGGCAACTCTGGGGTCTCTCCCGGTTTAGAGAAAGGTGGCGTCTTCAGGGGTTTGTTTTTGTGGGAGGGAGATCGGATAAAATCTAATTGTATTGGTCACATACACATATTTAGCAGATGTTATTGCGGGTGTAGCAAAATGCTTGTGTTCCTAGCTCCAACAGTGTAGTAATATTTAATAATACACAACAATACACACATATCTACAAAGTAAAGACAACATGGACAGTACATGGATAGAATATGTAAAAGACCACAAGACCGACAGTATGTGGACACCTTCTTGTCGAACATCTCATTCCAAAATCATGTGCATCAACATGGAGTTGGTCCCCCCTTTGCTGCTATAACAGCCTCCACTCTTCTGTGAAGGCTTTCCACTAGATGTTGGAACATTACTGCAAGGACTTGCTTCCATTCAGCCATAAGAGCATTAGTGAGGTCAGGCACTGATTTTGGGCGATTAGACCTGGCTTGTTCCAATTCATTCCAAAGGTGTTTGATGGGGTTGAGGTCAGGGCAGGCCAGTCATGTTCTTCCATACCTATCTCGACGAACCATTTATGTATGGATCTTGCTTTCTTTGTGGGGTATTGTCATGCTGAAACTGGAAAGGGCCTTCACCAAACTGTTGCCACAAAGTTGGAAGCACAGAATTGTCTAGAATGTCATTGTATGCTGTAGTGTTAAGATTTCCCTTCACTGGAACTAAGGGGCCTAGCTCGAATCATGATAAACAGCCCCAGACCATTATTCCTCCACCAAACTTTACAGTTGGCGCTATGCATTCGGGCAGGTAGTGTTCTCCTGACATCCAGCAAACCCAGATTCGTCTGTCTGACTGACAGATGGTGAAGCGTGATTCATCACTCCAGAGAACACGTTTCCACTGCTCCAGAGTCCTATGGCGGCGAGCTTTACACCACTCCAGCCGATGCTTGACATTGTGCATTGTGATCTTAGGCTTGTGTGAGGCTGCTCGCCCATGGAAACCCATTTAATGAAGCTCCTGACGAAAAGTTATTGTGCTGACGTTGATCCAGAGGCAGTTTGGAACTAAGTAGTGAGTGTTGGAATCAAGGACAGACTATTTTTACACACTGCGTGCTTCAGCACTTGGCTGTCCCATTCTGTGAGCTTGTGTGGCCTACCACTTCGCAGCTGAGTCGTTGTGCTCATAGAAGTTTCCACTTCACATTAACAGCACTTACAATTGAACAGGAACAGGGCAGCTCTAGCAGTGCAGAAATGTGACGAACTGACTTGTTGGAAGGAAGGCATCCTATGACGGTGCCACATTGAAAGTCACTGAGCTCTTCAGTAAGGGCCATTCTACTGCCAATATTTGTCTATGGAGATTGCATGGCTGTGTGCTCGATTTTATACACCTGTCAGCAATGTGTGTGTCCACATACACTACCGGTCGAAAGTTTTAGAATTGTAGAATAATTGTGAAGACATCAAAACTATGAAATAACACATATGGAATCATGTAGTAACCCAAAAAGTGTTAAACAAATCAAAATAAATTTTCTATTTGAGATTCTTCAAAGTAGCCACCCTTTGACTTGATGACAGCTTTGCACACTTTTGGCATTCTCTCAACCAGCTTCACCTGGACAGCTTTTCCAACAGTCTTGAAGGAGTTCCCACATATGCTGAGAATTTGTTGGCGGCTTTCCTTCACTCTGCGGTCCAACTCATCCCAAACCATCGCAATTGGGTTGAGGTCGGGTGATTGTGGAGGCCAGGTCATCTGATGCAGCATTCCATCACTCTCCTTCTTGGTCAAATAACCCTTACACAGCCTGGAGCTGTGTTGGGTCATTGTCCTGTTAAAAAACAAATTATAGTCCCACTAAGCCCAAACCAGATGGGTTGGCGTATCGCTGCAGAATGCTGTGGTAGCCATGCTGGTTGAGTGTGCCTTGAATTCTAAATAAATCGCAGACAGTGTCACCAGCAAATCAACCCACACCATAACACCTCCTACTCCATGCTTCACGGTGGGAAATACACATGCGGAGGCCATCCGTTCACCCACACCGCGTCTCACAAAGACACAGAGGTTGGAATCAAAAATCTCCAATTTGGACTCAATACCAAAGGACAAATTATTGGTGTTCCTTAGTAGTGGTTTCATTTCAGCGATTCGACCATGAAGGCCTGATTCACAAAGTCTCCTCTGAACAGTTGATGTTGAAATGTGTCTGTAACTTAAACTCTGTGAAGAATTTATTTGGGCTGCCATTTCTTAAGCTGGTAACTCTAATGAACTTATCCTCTGCAGCAGAGGTAACTCTTGGTCTTCCATTCCTGTGGCGGTCCTCATGAGAGACAGTTTTATCATAGCCCTTTAACAAACTTTCAAAGTTCTTGAATTTGTCTGGATTGACTGAAAGTAATGATGGACTGTCATTTCTCTTTGCTTATTTGAGCTTTAATTGCCATAATATGGACTTGGTCTTTTACAAAATAGGGCTATCTTCTGTATACGACCCCACCTTGTCAAAAGACAACTGATTGTCTCAAACACAATAAGAAGGAAAGAGTTTCCACAAATTAACTTTTAAGAAGACACACCTGTTATTGAAATGCATTCCAGGTGACTACCTCATGAAGCTGGTTGAGAGAATGCCAAGATCAAGGCAAAGGGTGGCTATTTGAGGAATCTCAAATCTCAAATATATTATGATTTGTTAAACACTTTTTTGGCTACTGCATGATTCCATATGTGTTAATTCATAGTTTTGATGTCTTTGTAGAAAACAATAAAAATAAAGAAAAACCCTTGAATGAGTAGGTGTTTTAAAACTTGTGACCGGTAGTGTACTTTTGTATATTTAATGTTTATCTGAAAAATAGTATATGTACAGCAATGTTTGAATAGGATGGCATTGACTAGAATACTAGAATACGTATATTAGAATACAGTATATGCGTATGAAGTGGGTAAAACAGTATTTAAACATTATTAAAATGACCAGTGTTCCATGTCCATTTTCATAGGGAAGCAACATCTAAGGTGCATTCTAGAGTAACTGGGTGGTAGCCGTCTAGTGACAGTGACTAAAGTGCAGGGCAGGTTACTGGGCAGGAGCCGGTTAGTGGTGACTATTTAACAATGTGATGGCCTTGAGATAGAAGCTGTTTTTCAGTCTCTCGGTCCCAGCTTTGATGCACCTGTACTGACCTCGGCTTCTGGAATGTAGTGGGGTGAACAGGCTGTGGCTCTGGTGGCTGAGGTCCTTGATAATCTTCATGGCCTTCCTGTGACACCGGGTGCTGAGGATGTCCTGGAGGGCAGGCAATGTGCCCCCGGTGTTGCATTGGGCAGACCGCACCAACCTCTGGAGATTCCTGCGGTTGCGGACTGAGCAGTTGCCGTACCAGGCGGTGATACAGCCAGATACGATGCTCTCAATTGGGCATTTGTAAAAGTGTGTGCTGTTGCTCCTTCTTCACCACACTGCCTGTGTGGGTGGACCATTTCAGATTGTCAGTGATGTGTAAGCCAAGGAACTTGGAGATTTTAACCTTCTTCACATGTGGATGGGGGCTTGAGCCATCTGCTGTCTTGTAAAGTCCACAATCAGCTCCTTCATTTGGTTGACATTGAGGTTGTTTTCCTGGCACCACTCAACCAGGGCCCTCACCTCCTTCATCTAGGCTGTCTCGTCGTTGTTGGTAATCAGGCCTACCATTGTCGTGTTGTGTGCAAATTTGATTGAGCTGGAGACGTGTGTGGCCACGCAGTCAATGGTGAAGAGGGAGTACAGGAGGGGGCTGAGTATGCACCCTTGTGGGGCCCCTGTGTTGAGGATCAGCGAAGTGGAGGTGATGTTTCCTACCTTCACCACCTAGGTGCAGCCCGTCAGGAAGTCCAGGATCCAGTTGCACAAAGGGGTGGGGGGGTGGGGGGGGGGTTCAGACCCAGGGGCCCTGAACTTAATGACGAGCTTGGAATGTACTATGGTGTTGATGGCTTAGCTGTAGTCAATGAACAGCATTATGGCTTAGCTGTAGTCAATGAACAGCATTCTTACATAGGTATTCCTCTTCTTCAGATATGATAGGGCAGTGTGCAGTGTGATGGCGATTGCATCATTCATGGATCTATTGAGGCGGTATGCAAATTGAAGTGGATCTAGGGTGCCGGGTAACGTGGAGGAGATATGATCCTTAACTAGCCTCTCAAAGCACTTCATGATGACAGAAGTGAGTGCTACGGGGCGATTGTCATTTAGTTCAGCTACCTTTGCTTTGTTGGGTACAGGAACATTGGTGGACATCTTGAAGCAAGTGGGAAAACAGACTGGGATAGGGAGAGATTGTCGTGGAAAATCATTTTCAAATACAACGCTTACCAGAACTTTTAAAATCAAACATGCTCTTTATTACAACTGTACAGCCCACTGGCATGTCCCCGCGGAACACACCCCGCGGAACACACCCCGCGGAACACACATAGTATTGTCCGTCCCCTTATGAAGTCATTCACCACCATCTGCTTTCAATTTGTTTATAATAGTGGCTGGACCCTCTATCCCAGCGTGTCCAATTACCTCTAGGCGTCACTCTGTCTGACATGTATGTTTGTAATAGAATTGTCAGACCATATGTCTAGTGTCCAATTGCTTTTAGGCGCCACTCTGTCTGACATGTATGTCAGCACAATGGAGAATCTACAAGGGTCAGAGGGTCAGAACGTCCCTTAGTAGACCTCCATCACCACGGTCCCATGACCCATGTTAACATGTGGTTCGTTACTTTAATGTTCAGCTATCTTTTATATTTATATGTTATCCATGTATCTTATGTTACCACTACACTACTACACCATCGGCTAATCTTTGGTTTCCTGTATTTACCAGAATGGCAAATGCACTCACATCTGCTCTCTTATACTACCTTCCAGTATACTCCTGTCTACTGTCCAACAGTGTGATATCTACCCACATATGTCACCTACTCCTACATAATCCCTCCTCTTGAGGGTATTAACCTCAAAAACCATACTAAAAATGACATATAGAGAGTAGATATCAATACCAACAATTGACTAAAACATTATCAAAATAAAGCTTACAAATCACTTGTACCAAACATCTCAAATGTGAAATAGGAGTAAAAGATCCAATCAGAAACAGTATAAAAAATAAAAATAATACAATGAATACAATAAGAAATTGAATGAGAAAATCAAAGACCTACATGCAATTACAAAAGAAAATTGACACAACATCATTCTAAATTTAAGCATTTCAACATGATCCTCCTTGCAGACATGAATTTGGAAATACAGCATAGACAGGTAGAACATCCTTACAAAAATCATGGCAAGCATAACCACCTCCAGGAACTACTCTATATAGACAGTTTGGATTCCCAAAGGGGCAGTCCAAAGGTCCACCAACCGCATTACAAAGCTTTCCATACTTATTAGTATACTTGCCTGGGCTACTCGGTACAGGATCAATCACCACAGGAGGGTCATCTCTCCTTACAGACATCTATTTAACTGCTGTCTGAACCACAATTGACTTTACCAGGGGTATAACACAACAAAATGCAATACCCAAAGCCAACAACCCTCCTCCCAACATGATGGTCATCCTAGCAAACATGACACAAACTCCACCCTTCTCCACTAAGAGCCAATTAAGTATAGTTAATG
Source organism: Salvelinus alpinus (assembly GCF_045679555.1). NCBI lineage: Eukaryota > Metazoa > Chordata > Actinopteri > Salmoniformes > Salmonidae > Salvelinus > Salvelinus alpinus. The sequence continues at coordinate 5,813,502 of NC_092087.1, forward strand.
AATCCCTGTTGATTATATCATATATAATTAATCCATTCTAAGTTCATATTTGGTGTTATCCACAGAAATATAGATTCAAATCCTGATTTAACCTCCTCTCTGGCCTTGAAATCCCTAAGTAGACCTCTAAGCAGTCCAATTGCATTAAGGTATACCTCAGGATCCTTATCATAAACCCTTTTAACTCTAGGTTTTAACATAGTCATCATGGAGTGATTCAATAATAGTAACCTATTTAATTGCTCTAACTAAGGCACAAGGACCAATCCATCCATCAGGCAATACATTCAACAGTTAGTTTTTTCCACACATCCAGAAACTATCAGCAATACCTCTGTCTTGATTTTTCAACATATTAAGAGATGGCGCAACCTGAGTTATGTGACCACACAACCCTTTATCATTATTTTTACGAACTCCCACATTCTCTAAAACCCAAATAGTATCACATTCTACAGTGGTGTTTCCTACATCAATTCCTTCGGTGTCATGGCTGTAAAAACATTCATATTTTCCTTTAACCACAGTACCTCTGTCTAATTGAGGTACATTTAATTCAGTTCTAATATTATAGACAACACAATCATTGTCTCCCAGCATGGTCTCATTCAACATAGTTTTACCCCTAGTACTTACCCAGAACAATCCTACATTTTATGTCACACAAGGGAATAGAATACTTTCTATTGGTACAATAGTCATTTTTACAACTTACACAGTTTTTACATGATGCTGGTTCAGAGACTATTAAAAGATCAGACAAAGGTGATTTTCTTCACAAAATACAATTGTCCATTCTGTGTCTGTTTGCCATATACTTAGCCCATTCGTATCACTCCTTCTTCACTACTTCTTCTCATGTAGTGTCCTTGAGTGGTTCTGAGTCTGATATATCTAATTCTGTTGCTTTTTCAATGTTCTTATCTTGAGGTAGATCATTAGAGTTTATCAGAAAGTTTCAAATATCAGTAAAAACTCTCCTGACTGATGTCTCAGGTTGCTTTGTTGGCACGGTGGTCTGCTTGGTAAGGGCAGTCGATGTCATCTAGTGGTAGCTACTGTGGTCGTCACAGCAGCCGCCACCCTTGTTGTTGTCACAGGTTCTTCCTGTTCAGGTGCAGGGGTAGGTCTTCACCTTCCACTGGTTCAATCTTGTTCATGATGAGCACCTACTCGTCTTTTTCTTTGATTCATGTCAGGTCACATCCTTTCGGGTCCCAAACGACTTCTCCCTTTGTTTGGTGATGTGTCCATCCACAGAGTGCAATCTCCGATAAGGGTTTGATCCTTATGATTGAGATAGACTTCAGTTCTCCTGCTTCTGTTATACATTGAGGTGGAACATAGATTCTAACCTTGTCAGTCTTTTTGGATTGTTCGGCTGATTCCATTCTTCTCTTCCTGCTCCCACCATACATCTTGATTGTGCATTAGTCTGTTGTTTCTATACTAGCATTCACTGTTGCTTCTGTTATGTCAATGTCATTATTCTTTTGTTGTTCTAACATCAATTGTCTGTAAAGGAGGCCATTCAAAAGTTTAAAAGTCAATTGTGGGGTAATCCCCATTTTCTTCAGCTTGCGGGACTTTTCCTCCTCTTTCTTCACCTGAAGCTCCCTCCTCAGGCCGGACTTAGCTTCCATCTGGAAGGGTTTCAATTTTAGGAAAGAAACGTTCTTATTCTGTTCCTTGTGAGGCCTCTCCTCCTCTTCTGGGTGCATTAGTCGGTGCACGTGTCATATTTTGGCTTTCACTTGATTTACTGTTTTCTTGGCTCCTCCCTGGCATCTCAATCGTTTCCGCTGCTCCTGCTCCCTCCAGGCTCCCTCCTGGTGAATCAGCATCCTCAGTGTCCTCATCTCTATGTGGTTGTATCCTTCTCTCTGTTGGGACTCAGCTGCAGTGGTTCAGATGGTACCACGTCTGGCTTCTTTTCACTTGGACGGCCGTTCTTGTTGCTTTGGCCACCTCATAGGGTCCATCTCTCCTCGGTTGATCCCACTTCCTCCGGATCCCTCCAACGTGGACTAGATCTCCTGGTACCACTGAGAGAGGTCCTTCTAGTCCCCTTGGATCATCAGACGCAGAACCTCTCATCCTGGTTCAGGTTTCTGCCTACTTTCTGTGAAGCATTCATACTTAGAGACTTATGGCCTCTGTTCTAAGATTGCACCATACATCCTCTTACTTCCATCACTCATCACACAACAAACAGACATTCCAGCTGAAGCTGGCGAACCCCTCTCCTTCTGGTTTCCTAAACATAAGACTTGGAAAACAACAGACAAAACATAACAGCATTGACAATGTTATGTGTTATGCATAAATATATTCATGCAAACTGTAATCTGAGACCATGACAATTCCCACTCTCTCTTTACCTGACTCTATGCCTCCAGGATACTTTTCTGCTGGACTCCACAAAAATAAAAGCCCTAAAAAGCTTCCTCATGCTTCCACCCAGTCTTCCCCTTTCAGCCACAGGTTCTAAGAGGTGTTCCCAAATCATGTCATTTTTACTTAGTTTCCCATCTACTCCATTTCAACTGATAATCATGTGCATAACCTACAATTAACATTCTCTCTTCTTGAATTAATTCAACACTGTATATGCTTTCATATCAATCCCTTTAACATGTTTGTTTAGAGTATAATATCCTATTATCCATTCTCTTTCACATGATGTATTAAAAATAAAACAAGTAGCCTCCAAACTCAACCCAGTATGTCTATAGTGGAATCTAATCTCTCTCTCTTTCTCTCTCTGATTCCACATCCTCTGTCATGGTGTTTTCAAGCTCACCCATTATTCAGCTGGACCTTACTTCTCGTGAGACTTATGCACCCACCAAAGAGAGACATAAAGAACTTTACCACTGCAGTGTTGTAAGAAGTATACCACCAGCCTGGTGTATCTTGATGTACACTCAGTCTCCAGAATGCAGCCCAAGCCCTTCCATTTCTGGCTGTTCTTCTTTTTTTTTTTTTTTTTTTTCCTGAGGACATACACACTAACACATGGGTTATTTCCTGACAACAGACTTTCTTCTTATAGCAAGATCACTAAATTTTTATATTTAAATAACAGCCTTATGTAAACATTCTGCCTCAATACCTGGCCTCCTGCCACAGAAATATTCATAATGATAATCAAATGATGGTCCCTACAGCAACTGCTGTAAAATACATTCTTAAAACATTCTCAAATCTTTTCTAATCAATTTAAAATAGATATCAGTCCCCCCTTAGGAACATATTCACAACCTTATGTTCCTCAAAACACAAATAAATTGACCAAACGAGAAAAAGAGAAAAAGAAATTACAATAATTGCACAGTTGCAATATTACCACAATTTGTAATGTAATTAAACCTGGAGAAAACATCCATCCGTGTCATTCTATGCCCAAGTTATTGTTGGTCTCTTTCTTCTTCATTCATGGGTATCTTCGCACAACAGACTACCTTTTTATTCAATTAAACATTACATTTTATCATTCCAATTCTAATGACATTATAAAACGAAAGAAACAAAAAACCTTTAATCAAAAATTCTGTAAGTTTTGTCAACCACCTTGTCTCAGGATTAGTTTCCAGAGCTTCCCTAGGCCTATTAACGTTAAACAGTTCTATATCCAAATAACTAAACAGTTCTTTTTGAAATACTTTTCCCAATCCAATATTCAGGATAACAGTCCTTAGTGTTACCTTTAACTCAAATATGACCTCATCTATTCAATACACATCATCCCTTTAATAATTAACATTTATACTAAACACTTTAAATACCAGTACTATCTATTTTCCCAATAGCCCTTTTGTCTCAGTTTCTCTCAGGAGTGGCCTGATAATAAAAAAATCAGTACCCCAATAACCTTAAGTCATTATTCTCCCAACAAATATAACATAATTTCAGCATGTCTTTTTTTTAGATACAGTTCACAGGTCATCAGACACAGTTGTCCCTCACTATTCAGTCGATTAGGGCGGGTATGAGCTCCACACCCACTAGTGGTGATATTCTCTCCCATGCCCTAAAGCATTCTGACGTCACCTTTCATGACAACTCCCTTATTCTACTGGTGATCTCTCAGATGAATTACAGATGATGTAGTTATCAACAAAACCCTTACAGAAACCCACACTCCAATAAACCCTTTAGAAAAACTTTCAACACTTTTTATATGCATAATGAACAAAACACATTTGTGTATTCCCCCAAAGACCATAACCCCAAAGAACTGATAGTTTTACCTATGAACCCATGTTATATCGAAAATAAAAATTAAAATAAACCTATTCGAATAACTTATTCAATTTAAGGGTACAACTCTTCATAATTTTCCCAGGGACATAATAGATTTTCAAAGTAATTATACAGTTTGAATAGAGTCTGGTGTCTTAAACATTTTATAAGTATATCCCACCTGTTCCAACAATTTCTAGTAAAAGGTGATCAGTCTTTCACAAGAAATTCCTAGGATTCAGGGCATTTTGAGACCATTAATATGTTTCCACTCCCCCTTTCTTTAGGAGCAACTTAAATACATTTTTCAAAAACATGTTCATCCTTTTGCATACCCAATTTGAAACTGAATTGGAAAAAACCCTTCCAATATATCTACTAATGCATATTCATTCCCAGTACATGGTGTACTCACTAGTGAATCATAAGCCAATAATCGCAAAGGGACTGGACTCACTCATCCAGAACTCCATGTTTTAGCCTTATCCAGATATTTTTTATTTTTAAAGCGGCTGACTTTAATTAACTGCTTTCCACAGTAATGCAGTCTCCAATGACATTGTTGACCAGAGAAGATTAAAAAAACCTTTTTTTCCCTTATTCTTTCTGGAAAAGAAAGTGTACATATTGTTAATATTCACAACGTTACCTTTTAGTCAGCAAACCAATAATTTTACTTATCCATAGATTTTATTCTAAAGCGTCTTTAACAGTTCCAGAGAATTGTGGTATAGAATGTCTAACAATTAAAATTCCATCGTTATTTTACTAGATGTCAAACGTGATCTAATACTTCTTCTTGACCACATATAAACTGTAATCTCTATGAAACACTCATTGTTCGCTCAGAGACTATACACCGACAAGTAAAAAATTCCATTCTCACTAACCTCAAACCAATTAGTTGTTTGTTATTTTGACAAGGAAATAAACTCTTGTATAGCGGCATTTCCTACTACCGCACTAAGTTCTAATGTCACATTACACTACCCGATATACCTATATCCAGAACAGAGAGCTATTTTCTTATTGGTTCTTAGATCTTGTCAATAGTTCTGCCAATCACCCGCACGTCTGCGAGGACTAGAGGAACCACACACACAACCTCATCGCAATGTATTTTCTGATGATAGAATGTTGACATCAGAACGCCTACAAATCGAGCTTCACATTTTGGTCCCATGCGACTATTTATTTATTTATTTTTCCTAAATACTCCCATGTATTTCTACACCTTTTATTTACTATTTTTCCGAGGTAGAGCCAATCTCCTTTCCAATTAATAATTCATTTGTCACATCACTTAATTTCTATTATCGAAGCCTACTCTATACAGTACATACATTATTTCTGAATACTACAGATGACTTAATGTCTTATTCTAGTACAGTACTTCAAATATCACTGTTTTTTTTTTCCCTTTACAGATATCATTATTTATTCATTTGGTTTGTTGTTACAGTTCTAATCAATTTTTAAGATTACATTTACGTTACATTTAAGTCATTTAGCAGATGCTCTTATCCAGAGCGACTTACAAATTGGAAAGCTCATATACATTCATCCTGGTCCCCCCGTGGGAATTGAACCCTCAACCCTGGCGTTGCAAGCGCCATGCTCTACCAACTGAGCCACACAGGTCCACTGCCCGCTCCGTTAAGATCTCTATCTAACGTCTTACTATTACCTTTATTTATTTATGTTGTCTCTACTGTCTTACCTCTTCTCCATATTCTTATTGTTTGATCCTATGGTCAATTTACTAGTGAGTCAAGCCACCCCTGTTCTCCTTTTTATCCTGGCCACTCGATTTTGCACCGCTGTCTACCCTGCAGGCTATTTTTAGACCGTAGCTTCTGTAGACACAGAGTGATCGACGGCCTGTTTTTTTCCTCTTCCTTTGTTACACCGTTCGTGAATCCTTAATCTGTCCTGAATTTCACTATTTATCACTATTTATCTTAACTAACCTAGATTCGTTTTTAACTTTATAGTCCAATTTCATTTTATCAACGATTCTACTTTCTGTTTTGCTACCACACTGTTCTATTCATATTATACTATTCGGTTAACTCCTCTTTAATTATTTTTATTCATTATTTATTTTGATACCTTTTTAGTAATTTTACTATGGTCGCTTACTACTTTATCACATCAGTGTTTTTATCCTTGCTTATAACTTATTTTACTTCGATGTTTCTTAACTTCTTTCCCTCTGCCTAATAGCAGTTAACGACACCCCTTCATCAACTCTACTCTGTCACAGGAGAGCTGCGCGCTCCCTCTCCTGGACGTTCTGCCTACACACACACACAACTTGTCTTTCCTTATTGACTTAATTCACTTCCACCTACATAAGCCTAGACTTCTACAATATGACGAGACTACTGTCTAATCGGATCAGCTTGTCTTCATATTCTATTCAACCCCCAATACTTATCTTTTCTTCTATTATTTGAGTAGTATTGTGGCGTGACCTACTGAATTACCAAACCCTGGTAGCTAGACAGAGCGGTTTTTTATTCGCAGGATTTCTTTTGCATTTGAACGCCGCACAATCGGGCCAACGTTTTTCCTGCACCTACTACTTCACTCATACAGTCCTCCTTTCAGAGCGGAAACTATGAATATTCATTTAACTACTGAATTATGTTTTGACCGTATAAGTTACTTTTGCAGTTGAACGCCGCACAATCGGGCCAACGTTTTCCTACAACCTACTGTTTTATGCTTTGACTGTATAAGCTACTTTTGCAGTTGAACGCCGCACAATCGGGCTAACGTTTTCCTACAACCTACTGTTTTATGCTTTGACTGTATAAGCTACTTTTGCAGTTGAACGCCGCACAATCGGGCTAACGTTTTCCTACAACCTACTGTTTTATGCTTTGACTGTATAAGCTACTTTTGCAGTTGAACGTCGCACAATCGGGCTAACGTTTTCCTACAACCTACTGTTTTATGCTTTGACTGTATAAGCTACTTTTGCAGTTGAACGCCGCACAATCGGGCTAACGTTTTCCTACAACCTACTGTTTTATGCTTTGACTGTATAAGCTACTTTTGCAGTTGAACGTCGCACAATCGGGCTAACGTTCTCCTGCCTTCTAAATATTTCATCCGTTCAGTCCTTCTTTCAAAGCGGTAACCATGAAATATTAATTGAACTACTAAATATTCACCAACAGACCCTTCTGCCGCGCCGTGAATATCCCACCCAAGCAGACCTCTTCAAAAATGTTCCTTTTTTAAAGAGCGGTATCATGGCTTCCTACATACTTATTTATGCAGCTCTCTCTTTTTAGAGCCGCATCCATAAGTAACCTGTCCAAGCGTTCCTTCTACTAATTTTATTGAAGAGGTATTACAGGATTTTCTACCTACATTATCTGTTTTTACCGTATGGGCTGTCCCACATTATAGCCAGCCATCTCAGCCAGATGGCGCAAACAAGCGCATCATTTAAGCTACACATTCGAACGGTCTGATCAGAACGAGCGCATGCATGCCCACTCTACATCTAACACAAGCAAAGTTCACAGCACCTATTCACTCAGTCTCTATACATGCGCATACATTTATATTTAATACCATTCCCCAAATTACACATACATGCAAATTCATTGAATTTAAAAGTTCTTTTGTATTTACTGGTTTCATTTTAGGAAATTTGAAAGAGAGACTTACGTGGCGCTCCTCTCGCTGAGACAGTATCTCTGAAGCAATCTTACACAAACATTTCAACTATTGTAAGAACTTGCTTACCGTCTAGTTGGGCGGCCACCCTTGTTTGCCAGATTGTCCAAAGAAACTATCTCCAGCCCTGAACGCCATTCCTCAGTCCCTGTCCCTCCTGGCAAGCTCGCCAAATATGTCGTGGAAAATCATTTTCAAATACAACGCTTACCAGAACTTTTAAAATCAAACATGCTCTTTATTACAACTGTACAGCCCACTGGCATGTCCCCGCGGAACACACCCCGCGGAACACACCCCGCGGAACACACATAGTATTGTCCGTCCCCTTATGAAGTCATTCACCACCATCTGCTTTCAATTTGTTTATAATAGTGGCTGGACCCTCTATCCCAGCGTGTCCAATTACCTCTAGGCGTCACTCTGTCTGACATGTATGTTTGTAATAGAATTGTCAGACCATATGTCTAGTGTCCAATTGCTTTTAGGCGCCACTCTGTCTGACATGTATGTCAGCACAATGGAGAATCTACAAGGGTCAGAGGGTCAGAACGTCCCTTAGTAGACCTCCATCACCACGGTCCCATGACCCATGTTAACATGTGGTTCGTTACTTTAATGTTCAGCTATCTTTTATATTTATATGTTATCCATGTATCTTATGTTACCACTACACTACTACACCATCGGCTAATCTTTGGTTTCCTGTATTTACCAGAATGGCAAATGCACTCACATCTGCTCTCTTATACTACCTTCCAGTATACTCCTGTCTACTGTCCAACAGTGTGATATCTACCCACATATGTCACCTACTCCTACAAGATTGAATATGCCTGTAAGCACTCTAGCCAGCTGGTCTGTGCATGCTCTGCTAGGGATGCCGTAAATGTCTTACAATGTTGGCCATGGAGAACAAGAGCTCACAGTCCTCGGAGCGGCCACATCAGCGGCACTGTGTTTTCCTCAAAGCGGGCAAAGAAGGTGTTTAGCTTGTCCAAGAGCAAGACGTCTGTGTCCTCAGCGTGGCTGGTTTTCCCTTTATAATGCCTTCCACAACTCCACTTAATCTCGGTACTGACATTTTGCCTGCTTGATTGCCTTACAGAGAACATAACTGCTGTTTCTTCTCGACCATATTCCCAGTCACCTTGCCGTGGTTAAATGTGCTGGTTAGCACGTTCAGATTTTGCACGAATATTGACATCTATCCAATTTTTGGGGGGGTTTGGGTAGGTTTTAATAGTCACAGTAGGAACAACATCCTCTATTACACTTCCTGATGGAACTCAGTCACAGTGTCAGTGTATATGTAAATGTTATTCTCAGAGGCAACCCAGAACATATCACTGTACGTGTGATCAAAACAATCTTGAAGCTTGAATTTTTGAACAGTCCTTGCCACGGGTACATCCTGTTTGAGTTTCTGCCTATAGGAAGGGAGGTGCAGGATGGAGGCCTGATCTGAATTCCTGAAGAGAGGGCGGGGGAGGGCCTCGTTGCCATCCCGGTAGGGAGAGTAGCAATGGTCAAACATTTTTGAAGCGCGAGTGGCGCAGGTGATGTGCTGATAAAACTTTTCCTCAGATTTGCTATATTGAAGTCCCCAGCTACAATAAATTTGGTCTCAGGATGTAAGGTTTGCGGTTTTCACAAAGTCCAGTTTAGTTCTTTGAGAGCCGTCGTCGTATCAGCTTGAGGGGGAATATACACGGCTCTGACGATAACCAAAGATAATTCTCTCGTTAGGTAATGCAGTCGGCATTTGACTGTAGATTAATTCTACGTAGGTCGCGTGAACAAAAGGACTTGAGTTCCTGTACGTTACCACAATCACACCATGAGTAGTTAATCATGAATCATAAACCTATGCCTTTCTTTTTCCCTTGAGAGTTCTTTATTCCTGTCTGCGCTACGCACTGAGAACCTAGCTGGCTGTATGGACAGGGACAGTATATCAAGAGAGAGCCATGATTCCGTGAAACAGAGTATGCCCCAGTCCCTGATGTCTCTCTGGAAGGAGATTCTTTATTACTTTATTGTCCAGGGACTGAACATTAATTAGCGAGTAATATACTTGGAAGCGATGGGGGGTATGCACACCTCCGAAGTCCGACAAAGATTCCTCTCCGTATTCCTCCTCTCCGCCGGTGGCGTCTTAGAGCAGTCTCTGGAATAAGTGGAATTGCCTTGAACAAAGGATCCAATTCAGGAAAGTCATATTTTTCTGGTCGAAATGCCGTTGAGTTACCACCGCTCTAATATCCTACATTTATTTCCGTCTGTATGTAATAACGCAAATGACATTCTGAGCTAATAAGGTGAGAAATAACACACAATTTTTTTTTTTACTGCGAAGTTGCTTAGTAGCCATGAACAGAGTGACAATGTTATCGGCGCCATCTTGTATCAGTGAATCTCTATAACCTGAAATTAGACAAAATTATAACTGCACGTACATTTCAAAAGTGGGATATTTTCTAGGTGAAACCATTGCGCTACAGTTGACAGTACATTTCCACACCTACTGCAGACTGTTTCAACAGGTTTCTTCACTGACAATATAGGCAAAATAGCCTTATCCTCCCAACACAATGCGCCAATACCTATTACCAATGGATATTATACTGCAGCTGCAGAATATTTGCACCATTTGCTTCTTCTTTTATATATAGAAACGAAGGGTATTATCTCTCGAGGTTTCCCTAAAAGGCTTGGTGATGAGGATCACATCACGGTTTCTGAAACTGTCTCCCCTCATAAGATGTTCTCCTTTCACAATAATTCAGTGTGGATTCCGCTCACCCACCAGGCTTAGGAAAAGCCTAACACTCTTCTTCTGTCTGTTTATGCTACAGAGTACCTCAGCTATAGAATGTGTCCCACTTGTGTAAACTTCCATCCTTCCTTTTTTCAGTTTAAAAACAAAACTTTGATCAGCAAGCCGTTTCTTTATTTTTGTAGCTTATTTTGTTTATTGTTTTATTCATAGATAATGTATATTCATAGATTCCCTGTCTGGCTACTTAGTCCCTAAGTATCAATATTTTCGACTGTTATTATATCATATATTTCCCTGTCATAACATCAACAGTGTAGTGATGTGAATAATACATTTACATTGAAATATATTTCACTATATTTCAGTCATAGTATGTGTTGGTGGTATATAAAATATCCATTATTTTGATCTATATTTCATATAATATATCCATTATTTTGCTCTATATTTCAGTGTAAAAAATGATGTGCTGACAAAGAGACGGACAGACAGACAGACAGACAGACAGACAGACAGACAGACAGACAGACAGACAGACTCCTGTGAGACCACAGGCTGAGCAGACAGACAGACAGACAGACAGACAGACAGACAGACAGACAGACAGACAGACAGACAGACTCCTGTGAGACCACAGGCTGAGCAGACAGACAGGCTGAGCAGACAGACAGACAGACAGACAGACAGACAGACAGACAGACAGACAGACAGACAGACAGACAGACAGACAGACAGACAGACAGACAGACAGACAGACAGACAGACTCCTGTGAGACCACAGGCTGAGCAGACAGACAGGCTGAGCAGACAGACAGACAGACAGACAGACAGACAGACAGACAGACAGACAGACAGACAGACAGACAGACAGACAGACAGACAGACAGACAGACAGACTCCTGTGAGACCACAGGCTGAGCAGACAGACAGACAGATGGATGCAGGGACATACAGGAGGAGTGACTGGACAGTGAACCCTGATGACTTCAGCTTAGATGTTTTGCTGTTCAGTACTTCCCAAGTAGTTACCAATGTAGTCTCAATCCATTTCCTGACATCCCAACTAGCCCATGGTGTGTTGCCTGGAAACAGAGACTTTAGTTTCTATGTAATAAAGCTGAATCTATGTCTGTCTGTCCGTCCGCCCGTCCGCCCGTCCGTCCGTCCGTCAGTCTGTCTGTGTGACAGTGCATGTTTAGAAATATAGAAAATAATAGAAAATAATTTTGTCTTTATGCTGGTTAGTTTAATTCAGACCAACCACCACAGTTCATAGTTTAATTCAGACCAATCACCACAGTTCGTAGTTTTAAAGCTAATTTTCTGCAATTCTACACATTTTCCCATGAATTATGCTATGTTAGTGATATCTGTGTGAGAGTGAAAAACAAAACCAATGGGGAGATCAGGGCCCCTGGGCACATGCCCTCCATGCCCAGTTGATACTCGATCATAATTACTAGAAGTTTAGATAACTGGCTAGACTATCCTTAACAATCTATAAATTGCAGCCTTGGCCTTAAGTGTCCAAGTATGTCACTTATGCATGGAGCCGGTCCTGCGTTTACCTTCGTTTGCTTCCTGTGTAAACGCAGGGCCGGACGTGTGGTTGTTTCTGAGGATCATTAGTAACAGTTGATAATATATATTTTTAAATGACATGTAGGCTAATTAAATCATTATGGAAGGGGTACGCAGACCAAGCAATAACAGTTTTAACTCAAGGCTGAGGGCAAGCAATAGACCAGGTATAGCCTGCTATATTGTACACTCTTCTCGCTATTATAATTCTGTGTACACTGATATTCCAAGAATTGAATATGGCAACTTTTAGGATTAAGCAAACCTATAAATTTTTTTGCGTAAAGACTCTCCAAATCAGTAATTTTTTTATGATTCAAAGGGATGGCTTAAGATAAATGTACTGATAATCCTATTGAATGAAAACTCCATGAGAATATCTGTCGGCCAAACAAGTGGGAGGGTTTTCAGTATGTTGTTGAATTTACATTCATTCAGAGCGCACAATGTAGCCACACCTGCAGAGCGTGTTATGTGACTGAATTAAGGTAAGTCAGAAATCCAAATACTGAGAAGTACTTAGGAAAGGCAAATATGTCCTGAGTCGGAGTCAGCTTCCAAGCGAGGTACTGGTCTGATTCAGCTGTTATGGGCAGCCTTGCTGTATGGAGAAGAAGGGGCTTTCTGTATCATTGAGTGTCCACGACCTTTGAAATGTTTGAATTATTCTTGATGTAATGTGATTTGTGGATTAAACTAACGTTTTTGACATTGTGTGCATGTGTGTGTGTGATAAACAAATATAACTTCTCAGCTGCAGTGTACAGAAAGCAGAGAGGACAGTGTTCTGTTTGAACAGGAAGGAACAATTCAACAAACATAAACAAACTAGAGGAACGGACAACAGTTTCCAACCCCAAGCCATAAGACTGCTGAACAGCTTCTACCCCCAAGCCATAAGACGGCTAAACAGCTTCTATAAGACTTCTGAACAGATTCTACCCCCAAGCCATAAGAATGCTGAACAGCTTCTATAAGATTTCTGAACTGCTTCTATAAGACTTCTGAACAGCTTCTATAAGACTTCTGAACAGCTTCTACCCCCAAGCCATAAGATTGCTGAACAGCTTCTACCCCCAAGCCATAAGATTGCTGAACAGCTTCTACCCCCAAGCCATAAGATTGCTGAACAGCTTCTATAAGACTTCTGAACAGCTTCTACCCCCAAGCCATAAGATTGCTGAACAGCTTCTATAAGACTTCTGAACAGCTTCTATAAGACTTCTGAACTGCTTCTACCCCCAAGCCATAAGATTGCTGAACAGCTTCTACCCCCAAGCCATAAGATTGCTGAACAGCTTCTACCCCCAAGCCATAAGATTGCTGAACAGCTTCTATAAGACTTCTGAACAGCTTCTACCCCCAAGCCATAAGATTGCTGAACAGCTTCTATAAGACTTATGAACAGCTTCTATAAGACTTCTGAACAGCTTCTACCCCCAAGCCATAAGATTGCTGAACAGCTTCTATAAGACTTCTGAACAGCTTCTACCCCCAAGCCATAAGATTGCTGAACAGCTTCTATAAGACTTCTGAACAGCTTCTACCCCCAAGCCATAAGACTTCCGATCAGCTTCTATAAGACTTCTGAACAGCTTCTACCCCCAAGCCATAAGATTGCTGAACAGCTTCTATAAGACTTCTGAACAGCTTCTATAAGACTTCTGAACAGCTAATCAAATGGCTACCAGGACTATTTGCATTGACCCCTCAATGTTTACGCTGCTGCAACTCTGTTTATGATCTATGCATAGTATCTTTACATCTACCTACACGTACATATTCCCTCAATACCTCAACTAACCTGTGCCCACGTACTTTGACTTTGTACCGGTACCCCCTGTAATTAGCCTCGTTATTGATATTTTATTGTTGCTCTTTAATGATTAGTTTATTAGATATTTCAGTTTATTTCAGGAAATACTTTCTTAACACAAATGTTTTCTTAAAACTGCATTGTTGGTTAAGGGCTTGTAAGTAAGCATTTCACTGTACGGTCTAAACCTGTATTCGGCGTTAGTGACAAATACAGTTTAATTTGATTTGATCAGGAAATGTCTTCAAAACTGTCCACTAGGGGCAACAGTGAGCGCTATTACCATCAAGTAGGCTTGGGTTTTGCTTGGGCTTTGAGGAGGGAGGTAGGCTTGGGTTATGGTAGGGCGTTGAGGAGGGAGGCAGACTTGGGTTTTGCTAGGGCGTTGCGGATGAGTGTGGTGCATTCCTACTGACTTTCTGACTTTCGATCAGAAGGTTGTATGTTTGATCCCACAGAAGGTATCACAATTTAACGTTTTAAGCCTACCATAAAACCTTCACCTATATAAAATTGATGTTTGGAGCAACTTAGAAATGTGGAAGAACAAAACCAGGGTGTCAAAAGCACTGACATTTGACATGGATACACAGCCTCCATTTGGCAAATCTGACCATAATTATATCCTCCTGTGTCCTGCTTACAAGCTAAAATTAAAGCAGGAAGCAGCAGTGATCAATAAAACAAGTGGTCAGATGAAGCAGATGCTAAGCTACACGACTGTTTTGCTAGCACAGATTGGAATAGATTCTTCCGATGGCATTGAGGAGTACACCTCATCAGTCACTGGCTTCATCAATAAGTGCATTCGAAGACGTCGTCCTCACAGTGACTGTACATACATACCGCAAACAGAAGCCATGGATTACAGGCAACATCTACACTGACCAAAAGGGTAGAACTGCCACTTTCAGGGAGCAGGATTCTAACCCGGAAGCTTATAAGAAATCCCGCTACGCCCTTCCGACGAACCATCAAACAGTCAAAGCGTCAATAAAGTACTACGATTGAATCATACTACATCGGTTCCGACGCTCGTCTTATGTGGCAGGGCTTGCAAACTATTACAGACTACAAAGGGAAGCACAGCCGAGAGCTGCCCAGCGACACAAACCTAGACGAACTAAATTACTTCTATGCTAGCTTCGAGGCAAGTAACACTAAAACATGCATGAGAGCATCAGCTGTTCCAGACGACTGTGTGATCACGCTCTCCACAGCCGATGTGAGTAAGACCTTTAAACAGGTCAAAATTCACAAGCCCGCAGTGCCAGACTGATTGCCAGGATGTGCACTCGGAGCATGCGCTGATCAACTGGCAAGAATCTTCACAGACATTTTGATACCTCTCCCTGTCTGAGTCTGAAATACCAACATGTTTCAAGCCGGCCACCATAGTCCCTGTGCACAAGAACACTAAGGTAACCTGCCTAAATGACTACCGACCCGTAGAACTCACGTCTGCAGCCATGAAGTGCTTTGAAAGGCTGGTAATGACTCACATCAACACCATTATCCCAGAAACCCGAGACCCACTCCAATTTGGATACCATCCCAACAGATCCACAGATGATGCAATCTCTATTGCGCTCCACACTGCCCTTTCCCACCTGGACAAAAGGAACACCTATGTGAGAATGCTATTCATTGAATACAACTCAATGTTCAACACCACAGTGCCCTCAAAGCTTGTCATTAAGCTAAGGACTCTAGGACTAAACACCTCCCTCTGCAACTGGATCCTGGACTTCATGACCAGCTGCCCCCAGGTGGTCAGGGAAGGTAGCAACACATCCGCCACGCTGATCTTCAACACAGGGGCCCCTTAAAGGTGCGTGCTCAGTAACCTCCCGTACTTCCTGTTCACTCATGACTGCACGGTCAGGCACGACTCCAACACCATCATTTAGTTTGCCGATGACACAACGACAAAACAGTCTATAGGGAGGAGGTCAGAGACCTGGTCTTGTGGTGCCAGGACAACAACCACATCCCTCAACGTGATCAAGACAAATGGCGTGAATGTGGACTACAGGAAAAGCAAGACCGAGCACGCCCCCATTCTCATCGACAGGGATGTAGTGGAGCAGGTTGAGAGCTTCAAGTTCCTTGGTGTCGACATTACCAACAAACTAACATGGTCCAAGCACACCAAGATAGTCGTGAAGAGGGCACAACAAAACCTATTCCCCCTCAGAAGACTGAAAAGATTTTGCATGGGACCTCAGATCCTCAAAAGGTTCTATAGCTGCACCATCGAGAGCATCCTGACTGGTTGCATCACTGCCTGGTATGGCAACTGCTCGGCCTCCGACCACAATGCACGACAGAGGACAGTGCGTACAGCACAGTACCTCACTGTGGCTAAGCTTCCTGCCATCCAGGACCTCTATACCAGGCGGTGTCAGAGTGCCCAAAAAATTGTCATAGACTCCAGCCACCCTAGTCAAAGACTGTTCTCTCTGCTACTGCACGGCAAGCGGTACCGAAGCGCCAAGTCTAGGTCCAAGAGGCTTCTAAACAGCTTCTACTCCCAAGCCAGAAGACTCCTCAACATCTAATTAAATGGCTACCCACTATTTGCATTGCCCACCCCCTCTCTTGCTACTCTCTGTTATTATCTATGCATAGTCACTTTAATAACTCTACCTACATGTACATATTACCTCAATTACCTCGACAAACAGGTACCTCCGAACATTTTCTCTGTACCGGTACCCCCCTGTATATAGCCTCCACACTGACTCTGTACCGTAACACCCTGTATATAGTCTCCACATTGACTCTGTACCGTAACACCCTGTATATAGCCTCCACATTGACTCTGTACCGTAACACCCTGTATATAGCCTCCACATTGACTCTGTACCGTAACACCCTGTATATAGCCTCCACATTGACTCTGTACCGTAACACCCTGTATATAGCCTCCACATTGACTCTGTACCGTAACACCCTGTATATAGCCTCCACATTGACTCTGTACCGTAACACCGTGTATATAGCCTCCACATTGACTCTATACCGTAACACCCTGTATATAGCCTCCGCATTGACTCTATACCGTAACACCCTGTATATAGCCTCCACATTGACTCTGTACCGTAACACCCTGTATATAGCCTCCACTTGACTCTGTACCGTAACACCCTGTATATAGCCTCCACATTGACTCTGTACCTTAACACCCTGTATATAGCCTCCACATTGACTCTGTACCGTAACACCCTGTATATAGCCTCCACATTGTTTATTTACTGCTGCTCTATGATTATTTGTTACTTTTATTTCTTATTTTTTATATATTTTTCTTAAAACTGCATGGTTGGTTGAGGGCTTGTAAGTAAGAATTTCACAGTAAGGTCTACACTTGTTGTATTCGGCACATGTGACGAATACAATTTGATTTGATTTGATTTCTGCCGTGAGACTGTGAGAGCTTGTTTGAGGAACTCACCACTGTCTGATCTCTATGCACATTTAAAACACTATACATATACACACTACATACGAACCCACACACAACACACACGCATACATACAACACACACACACACACAGACACAATACGCACACGCACACACAAATACACACACACATACACACAAACAAATACACACACACAAATACACACACACATACAGACACAATACACACACACACACACAAATACACACACACATACACACAAACAAATACACACACACAAATACACACACACATACAGACACAATACACACACACACACACAAATACACACACACACACACACACACACATACATACAGGTACAATACACACACACACGAACACACACACACACACACAAATACACACACACATACAGACACAATACACACACGCACACACAAATACACACACACACACACACTTTCACACTCATCATTAGCAGATGATAGTGGGCGCTAGATCTTCAGTAGATTCTTGCATGTGTCCCTGTGGACCGGCTCCTCCATTCAGGCTGCAAAGGCATCATTTCACTAGTCTGACTTACCCCAGCTCTCAAAGTATTCCTGAGAGTCTGGAACGGCTGCTTTGATGTGTCCATAATGAAGGCGCTTCTCAGACTTCAAGGCAGAACCCTTTGCTGGTTGGATATCCCTGTTTCAAGTTGAATGACTCATGATCTATTGTTTTACAGAGGACCACCCAGTCCTTCCTCTTCCAGCCATCCCTTCCAGCCAGTCCTTCCTCTTCCAGCCATCCCTTCCACCCAAGTCCTTCCTCTTCCAGCCATCCCTTCCAGCCAGTCCTTCCTCTTCCAGCCATCCCTTCCACCCAAGTCCTTCCACTTCCAGCCATCCCTTTCACCCAAGTCCTTCCTCTTCCAGCCATCCCTTTCACCCAAGTCCTTCCTCTTCCAGCCATCCCTTCCAGCCAGTCCTTCCCGCCTCCAGCCATCCCTTCCACCCAAGTCGTTCCTCTTCCAGCCATCCCTTCCACCCAAGTCCTTCCGCTTCCAGCCATCCCTTCCACCCAAGTCCTTCCTCTTCCAGCCATCCCTTCCAGCCAGTCCTTCCCGCTTCCAGCCATCCCAAACACACAGTATCTAGCTAGCTAGCACAAACTTTTGGAGTTCCGACATCGTTTGTTACTAACAACCTGAATAGGGTGCATAAATCATCACACACATTTTCAAACTGTTATAGCAACCCGTTCTGCACTAAAATGGGTGACATATTAAACAACTGCAATCTGTTAAACGTTAAAATCTTGCGGCTAGCAAGTAGCAAACTAGCATTGTTCAGTCCATAGAAAGCCAGCCAGCTAATAACTTTAGCTTGCTTGCTATCAACACGAAATCAGCTAGCTAATCAAATGTATATTGTAGTTATAATTTAACTACTTAGCTAATTACAGTATAGGCTGAACATCACCTTACCCCACTGAAGTTTTTCATTTTCCTTTTTTGGTGTCCTTTGTTTACATAGCAAGGCAATGATGTGAATCACCCATGCATTTGAGCTACCCACGTTCACTTCTGGCAAGCTTCCTCCCTGCCCTCTAATTTTGGCCATGCATGAACCTTGAAATACATGTATAGATCATAGTCTGGCCCAAAGAGATCAGACTACAGAAAGTATGACCAACAAAACCAGAAGAGATATGAATCATCTTTGATCAAGTCAACCAAAAACATAATGAAGTATTTACTAATGTAAAGATCAAGAAAACAGAAAGTAATGTCTAAAATTAACTTGACTTTTCAGGATGATATATTGGTGATATAATGATGATATATCGGTGATACAATGATGATATATTGATGATATATCGATGATATTGTCACGCCCTGGCCATAGAGAGGTTTTTATTCTCTATTTTGGTTAGGCCAGGGTATGACTAGGGTGGGCATTCTAGTTTCTTTATTTCTATGTTGATGTGGTTCCCAATCATTGTCTCTGATTGGGGCTCATATATAAGTTGTCCTTTTTCTTTTGGGTTTTGTGGGTAGTTGTTTTCTGTTTAGTGTCTCCAACTGACAGGACTGTTTCGGTTTTCCCTCTTTGTTATTTTGTTCGAGTGTTTTGAGTATTCAATTTATCATGAACACTTACCACGCTGCGTTTTGGTCCACTCCTTCATACGACGATCGTTACAGAACTACCCACCAAGAAAGGACCAAGCGTGTTCAAGAGGAGCAGGGATACTGGGCCCGGGAGAAAAGAGAGTGGAGGACATCCTGGACCTGGGAGGAGGTTATGGCAGGGGACAAGACCCTGCCATGGAAACAGGTGGAAACAGCTAAAGAGGAACGGCGACAATACGAGGGGACACGGCTAGCACGGAAACCCGAGAGGCAGCTCCAAAAAGATTTTGGGGGTGGGCACACGAAGGAGAGTGGCAGAGTCAGGGTTCAGACCTGAGCCAACTCCCTGTGCTTACCGTGGGGAGCGAGTGACCGGTCAAGCACCAGGCTATCCGGTTCTGCGCACCATGCCTTCAGTGCGCATCCACAGACCGGTGCGCTCTGTGCAAGCTCCCCGCAGTGGCCGTGCTAGAGTGGGCATTCAGCCAGGACGGATTGTGGCAGCTCAGCGTTCCTGGTCTCCGGTGCGTCTCTTCGGCCCAGGTTATCCTGCGCCAGCTCTACGCACGGTGTCCCCGGTTCGCCAGCAAAGCCCAGTGCGGCCTGTTCCAGCTCTTCGCACTTGCCGGGCTAAGGGGGGTATCCAGCCAGGACGAGTGGTGCCAGCTCTGCGTTATAGACGTCCAGTACGCCTCCACAGACCAGTACGTCCTGTGCCTCCTCTCCGCACTCGCCCTGAGGTGCGTGTCATCAGCCCGGTGCAACCGGTACCGGTCCCACGTATCAAGCCTCCAGTGTGCCTCCACACACCAGAGCTTCCGGCGATAGTTCCCAGTCCAGAGCTTCCGGAAACAGTTCCCAGTCCAGAGCTTCCGATGACAGTTCCCAGTCCAGAGCTTCCGGCGACGTTTCACAGTCCGGAACCTCCAACGACGGGCCACAGTCCAGAACCTCCAACGACGAGCCACAGTCGGGAACCTCCAACGACGGGCCACAGTCCAGAACCTCCAACGACGGGCCACAGTCCGGAACCTCCAACGACGGGCTACAGTCCAGAACCTCCTGAGGTGTTCCCCAGTCCGGAGCCTCTAGCGACGGTCCCCAGTCCGGTGCCTCCAGCGACGGTCCTCAGTCCGGAGCCGGTCCCCAGTCCGGAGCCGGTCCCCAGTCCGGAGCCGGTCCCCAGTCCGGAGCCTCCAGCCATTGTCCCCAGTCCGGAGCCTGCATCGCCGGTCCCCAGTCCGTAACCTGCAGCGACGGTTGCCAGTACGGAGCCTCCGGCGATGATCGGTGGTCTGGTTCCTCCGGCGATGATCTGCGGCCCGGTTCCTCCAATGAAGGTCCATGCACCAGGGCCGCCACCAAAGCGGAAGAATCTGCGGGCGGAGGGGGGACTACGTCCCGCACCAGAGCCGCCGCCATGAAGGGATGCCGACCCGGACTCTCGCCTTTAGAGTCAGGTTTTGCGGCCGGTGTCCGCACCTTTGGGGGGGGGTACTGTCACGCCCTGGCCATAGAGAGGTTTTTATTCTCTATTTTGGTTAGGCCAGGGTGTGACTAGGGTGGGCATTCTAGTTTCTTTATTTCTATGTTGGTGTGGTTCCCAATCAGAAGCAGCTGTCTATTGTTGTCTCTGATTGGGGATCATATATAAGTTGTCCTTTTTCCTTTGGATTTTGTGGGTTGTTGTTTTCTGTTTAGTGTCTGCACCTGACAGGACTGTTTCTGTTTTCCCTCTTTGTTATTTTGTTTGAGTGTTTTGAGTACTAAATTTATCATGAATAATTACCACGCTGCATTTTGGTCCACTCCTTCATACGACGATCGTTACAGATAAAATGATGATATAATGATGATATATTGATGATGTAATGATGATATATCGATGATGTAATGATGATATAGTGATGATATATCGATGATATATTGATGATGTAATGATTATTTAATGATAATATAATGATGATATACTGTAATGATGATATACTGATGATATAATGACGATATAATGACAATATAATGATGATATAATGATAATATACTGTAATGATAATATATCGATGATATATTGATGATGTAATGATTATCTAATGATGATATAATGGCGATATAATGACAATATAATGATGATATATTGATGATATAATCAAATTAAATCAAATCAAATTTTATTGGTCACATACACGTGTTTTGCAGATGTTATTGCGGGTTTAGCGAAATGCTTGTGTTTCTAGCTCCAACAGTGGAGTAATATCTAACATGTAATATCTAACAGTTTCACAACATACAGTATACCCAAAATACAGGTAAATCTATGTAAGTAATGGATTAAGAATATATATATACAGATATCAAATCATATCAAATTTTATTGGTCACATACACATGGTTAGCAGATGTTAATGCGAGTGTAGCGAAATGCTTGTGCTTCTAGTTCCGACCGTGCAGTAATATCTAACAAGTAATCTCACAATTTCCCAACAACTACCTTATACACACAAGTGAAAAGGAATAAATAAGAATATGCACATTTAAATATATGGATGAGCGATGGCTGAACGGAATAGGCAAGATGCAGTAGATGGTATAGAGTACAGTATATACATATGAGATGAGTAATGTACGGTATGTAAACATTATATAAAGTGGCATAGTTTAAAGTGGCTAGTGATACATGTATTACATAAAGATGGCAAGATGCAGTAGATGGTATAGAGTACAGTATATACATATGAGATGAGTAATGTACGGTATGTAAACATTATATAAAGTGGCATGGGTTTAAAGTGGCTAGTGATACATGTATTACATAAAGATGGCAAGATGCAGTAGATGGTATAGAGTACAGTATATACATATGAGATGAGTAATGTACGGTATGTAAACATTATATAAAGTGGCATAGTTTAAAGTGGCTAGTGATACATGTATTACATAAAGATGGCAAGATGCAGTAGGTGGTATAGAGTACAGTATATACGTATGAGATGAGTAATGTAGGGTATGTAAACATTATATTAAGTGGCATTGTTTAAAGTGGCTAGTGATACATTTTTTTACATCAATTTTCCATTATTAAAGTGGCTAGTGATACATTTATTACATACATTTTAACATTATTAAAGTGGCTAGAGTTAAGTCAGTATGTTGACAGCAGCCACTCAATGTTATTGATGGCTGTTTAACAGTCTGATGAGATAGAGACTAAAAAACAACTTCTCGGTCCCAGCATGCATCTGTACTGACCTCGCCTTCTGGATGATAGCGGGGTGAACAGGCAGTGGCTCGGGTGGTTGATGTCTTGAAGCTCACCACCTTCTTCACTGCTGCTCGATTATCCTATTTTTCCATCTTAATTGAGGAAAATAAGAACAATCCAAAATGGAAGCCCCAAAAATGGTGAAGCCCCAAAAATGGTGAAGCCCCAAAAATGGTGAAGCCCCAAAAATGCCCTCCCTGGAATCCTGTGTTTCAGACATAAGGAAGTGTATGCCGGCAAATGTTCTACTTTTAAACTCGAACAAAACAGATATGCTTGTTCTAGGTCCCAAGAAACAAAGAGATATTCTGTTGAATCTGACAATTAATCTTGATGGTTGTACAGTCATCTCAAATAAAATTGTGAATTTATGTATGCTCTCTCTAATTCTCTTTCTTTCTCTCTATTTCTCTCTTTCTTTCTTTCTTTCTTTCTCTCTTTCTTTCTTTCTTTCTTTCTTTCTTTCTTTCTCTCTTTCTATTTTTTCTTTCATTCTCTCTCTCGGAGGAGCTGAGCCCTAGGACCATGCCTCAGGACTACCTGGCCTGATAACTCCTCGCTGTTCCCAGTCCACCTTGCTGTGCTGCTGCTCCAGTTTAAACTGTTCTGCCTGCGGCTATGGAACCCTGACCTGTTCACCGGACGTGCTACCTGTCCCAGACCTGCTGTTTTCAACTCTCTAGAGACAGCAGGAGCGGTAGAGATAGTCTGAATGACAAGATAAGATAAAGCCAACTGACATTTACTCCTGAGGTGCTGACTTGTTGCACCCTCGACAACTACTGTGATTATTACTATTTGACCATGCTGGTCATTAATGAACATTTTAACATCTTGGCCATGTTCTGTTATAATCTCCACTCAGCACAGCCAGAAGAGGACTGGCCACCCCTCATAGCCTGGTTCCTCTCTGGGTTTTTTCCTAGGTTCTGGCCTTTCTAGGGAGTTTTTCCTAGCCACCGTGCTTCTACACCTGCATTGCTTGCTGTTTGGGGGTTTTAGGCTGGGTTTTTGTACAGCACTTTGAGATATCAGCTGATGTAAGAAGGGCTTTATAAATACATTTGATTGATTGATTGATTTTCCATCTATAGCATTTCTTAATATTATTTAGTCACTGTTCAACTAGAGTGTGATTTTGCTGTGATCTGATAGGGGTGTCTGTAGGCGGACTGTGAATGCTCTGAGAGACTCTGAGTTGAGGTTAGTGATAAAGTAGTCTAGAGTACTACTGCCTAGACATGAGCTGTAGGTGTATCTACCATAGGAGTCCCCACGAAGCCTACCATTGACTATGTACATACTCGTCCGACAGAGCTGCGGGAGTTGTGACCCGTTTTTGTTGGTTATGTTGTCGTACTTGTGTCTAGGGTAGCATATGGGGGAGGGAATGTTGTCACCTCCAGGTAGGCGTTTGTCCCCCCTGTATGCTGAGGGTGTCGGGTTCTTGTCCAGTTCTGGCATTTATGTCCCTGAGCCTGGAAATTGTTGAACTCCCCCTCTAGGATGGAGAAGCTGTCATCGTTAAGTATGGGGATTTCTATTGGCTGGAAATACATGTAGGTAGGACACATGAGGACAATTTTCTCTGTTGAGATTATTTCCTTATTAATTATTTCTACCCAGATGTAAATTGTTCCTGTTTTGACTAATTTAATAGAGTGGGTCTGCTCTATACCAAATTAGCATACCCCCTCAGTCCCTTCCCTGTTTCCCATCTGGTAGTTTGGTGGATGGGACTACCAGCTCTCTGTAACCTGGAAGGCAAACAGCGGGTCAGTCTTCTTTATACCCTGTTTCTTGTAGGACGACAATGTCTGCATTTCCAATTTCTTTGAAGTCTGGCTTCCTGCTCTTTAGGCCAAAGGCAGATTACCTTGTAAATTCCAGGATGAGATAGTAAAGGCTTTGTATTCCATAGTGTCTAGTGTTGTTTTTGTGTGGTTTAGACCCATACCATCACAGTAGGTCTGAGCAGAGCATGATGACCATCTGATACATACCTCTTAGGTTGCAGGATGGGGCTTGGGCAGGTGTAATAGTGGGGGTTGGGCCTGTTGCTTTGCTCACGGCCTGGGCATATGTCCTGCTGTCAAGTTGAGGTCCTTGCCGCAGGGGCGGAGTGCATAGGGTGGGCAGAAGGGGCATAGGTCTGATATGGGGGGTCTATATAAGGTGTGGCCAGTGTTTGCTCGCTAAGTAGTCTTAGCTGGTTTGGCTGTGGCTGGAGATCCTGTGGTCTTTGTGTTGGTCCACTTGGTGTGGGTTCTTTCTGTGCATGTCTTTCGAAGGGGGTCTTGCAGGTCTGGGAGTGTGTTTCGCTAGTCTCGGTGGGGTGTCCGTTGCTCTGTTGCTCCTGTGTGAGGTGTTGGGGCTACGGTTGAGGGTGACGTCCTTCAAGATCCTGGCAAAAGTTGGGATTGCTGCCTTGTAGAGGTGGACCTGGTCGTAAAGGCTGTTCAAGTCCAGGGTGCAGTGGTGGGTAAGGTAGACATTAGGTTTTGAGGTACAGTCTTGCAAAATGCTTGCATTCACCCGCTGTATGGTAGCAGGGTGAAATTATTTTTGTGGTAGCAGGGTGGAGATAAACACTTGTGCGTTGGGGAAAGTGGAAGAAGCTTTATCAATCACTCCCTTGAGTGCTGTGGCCAGCCTTTCCTGCTGGGCCTTCAGATCATTTGTGCCCGTGTGAATTATGATATGGCTGAGGGACCCTAGTCTGTCCTCTGACAACAGCTCCAGGGCATGCCTAGTGTTTGGGCACCAGAGTTTAGCCACTTTGTGTTTGGTAAAAATTATATCTGAAACTATATCTGCTATTGTTGGGCTCAAGAGTTTTCACACATCTGACTTCACACTTCACTGCTAATTGGAGGTGCTGCCAGGCTTCATAAGTAGCTTTAGACTGAACTCACTCAGTTTAGTGTTGGATGGTGTTTCCAGGTTCGATGTGTTGCTTCTGCAGGTTTTTGGTTTGTTAGATGTTTTTTCTTGATAGTCCTTATTAGTGGTAGGTCATTTTGTCCAAAATCAAGGTTTTAGGTATGGCATTTTGATTTGGATTGAACGTTTTAACGTTGACGTTAGTATCCTTTATAAGTCCGTGTGAACATTTATCCAAATCTAATTATCTTTTTTGCTGAAGAACTCAGGAGCTCTCTCTCTCTCCCTCTCTCTTTCTCCCTCCCTCCATAGAATGTTTCCACATCTGTCAGGTAAAAATATTAAATGTTCTCCCATCTCCTGGTTCTACTAGTAGTTAACGGAGTATAGCATTTATTAGATAATCTAAGTAATAATTTACCTTCTTAGATATGACGGCACTGACTACACAGCAAATTAGTGGGTGTTAAAATCTATGTGTTGACGTTGAAATTGTTGTGAGTGTTAAATCTGAGTGTTGATGCTAGTGGAGTTAACACCGGTGTTGTAGCTGAGTGTTGATTATAGTGGGGTTAACACCAGTGTTATATGTGAGTGTTGAATATAGTGGGGTTAACACCAGTGTTATATGTGAGTGTTGATTCTAGTGGGGTTAACCAGTGTTATATCTGAGTGTTGATTCTAGAGGGGTTAACACCAGTTCTATATCTGAGTGTTGATTCTAGTGGGATTAACACCAGTGTTATATCTGAGTGTTGATTCTAGTGGGGTTAACACCAGTGTTATATGTGAGTGTTGAATATAGTGGGGTTAACACCAGTGTTATATGTGAGTGTTGATTATAGTGGGGTTAACACCAGTGTTATATTCAAGTGTTGATTCTAGTGGGGTTAACACCAGTGTTATATCTGAGTGTTGATTCTAGTGGGGTTAACCAGTGTTATATCTGAGTGTTGATTCTAGAGGGGTTAACACCAGTTCTATATCTGAGTGTTGATTCTAGTGGGATTAACACCAGTGTTATATCTGAATGTTGATTCTAGTGGGGTTAACACCAGTGTTATATCTGAGTGTTGATTCTAGTGGGGTTAACACCAGTGTTATATCTGGGTGTTGATTCTAGTGGGGTTAACACCAGTGTTATATCTGGGTGTTGATTCTAGTGGGGTTAACACCAGTTCTATATTTGAGTGTTGATTCTAGTGGGGTTAACACCAGTGTTATATCTGGGTGTTGAATCTAGTGGGGTTAACACCAGTGTTATATCTGAGCGTTGATTATAGTGGGGTTAACACCAGTGTTATATCTGAGTGTTGATTCTAGTGGGGTTAACACCAGTGTTATATCTAGGTGTTGATTCTAGTGGGGTTAACACCAGTGTTATATCTGAGTGTTGATTCTAGTGGGGTTAACACCAGTGTTATATCTGAGTGTTGATTCTAGTGGGGTTAACACCAGTGTTATATCTGAGTGTTGATTATAGTGGGGTTAACACCAGTGGTATATCTGAGTCTTGATTCTAGTGGGGTTAACACCAGTGTTATATCTGAGTGTTGATTCTAGTGGGGTTAACCAGTGTTATATCTGAATGTTGATTCTAGAGGGGTTAACACCAGTTCTATATCTGAGTGTTGATTCTAGTGGGATTAACACCAGTGTTATATCTGAGTGTTGATTCTAGTGGGGTTAACACCAGTGTTATATCTGAGTGTTGATTCTAGTGGGGTT
Source organism: Salvelinus alpinus (assembly GCF_045679555.1). Lineage (NCBI taxonomy): Eukaryota > Metazoa > Chordata > Actinopteri > Salmoniformes > Salmonidae > Salvelinus > Salvelinus alpinus. Next base: position 5,841,043 of record NC_092087.1, read on the forward strand.
AACACCAGTGTTATATCTGGGTGTTGATTCTAGTGGGGTTAACACCAGTGTTATATCTGGGTGTTGATTCTAGTGGGGTTAACACCAGTGTTATATCTGGGTGTTGATTCTAGTGGGGTTAACACCAGTTCTATATTTGAGTGTTGATTCTAGTGGGGTTAACACCAGTGTTATATCTGGGTGTTGAATCTAGTGGGGTTAACACCAGTGTTATATCTAGGTGTTGATTCTAGTGGGGTTAACACCAGTGTTATATCTAGGTGTTGATTCTAGTGGGGTTAACACCAGTGTTATATCTGAGTGTTGATTCTAGTGGGGTTAACACCAGTGTTATATCTGAGTGTTGATTCTAGTGGGGTTAACACCAGTGTTATATCTGAGTGTTGATTATAGTGGGGTTAACACCAGTGGTATATCTGAGTCTTGATTCTAGTGGGGTTAACACCAGTGTTATATCTGAGTGTTGATTCTAGTGGGGTTAACCAGTGTTATATCTGAGTGTTGATTCTAGAGGGGTTAACACCAGTTCTATATCTGAGTGTTGATTCTAGTGGGATTAACACCAGTGTTATATCTGAGTGTTGATTCTAGTGGGGTTAACACCAGTGTTATATCTGAGTGTTGATTCTAGTGGGGTTAACACCAGTGTTATATCTGGGTGTTGATTCTAGTGGGGTTAACACCAGTGTTATATCTGGGTGTTGATTCTAGTGGGGTTAACACCAGTTCTATATTTGAGTGTTGATTCTAGTGGGGTTAACACCAGTGTTATATCTGGGTGTTGAATCTAGTGGGGTTAACACCAGTGTTATATCTAGGTGTTGATTCTAGTGGGGTTAACACCAGTGTTATATTTGAGTGTTGATTCTAGTGGGGTTAACACCAGTTCTATATCTGAGTGTTGATTCTAGTGGGGTTATCAACAGTGTTATATCTGAGTGTTGATTCTAGTGGGGTTAACACCAGTGTTATATCTGAGTGTTGATTATAGTGGGGTTAACACCAGTGTTATATCTAAGTGTTGATTCTAGTGGGGTTAACACCAGTGTTATATCTGAGTGTTGATTCTAGTGGGGTTAACACCAGTGTTATATCTGAGTGTTGATTCTAGTGGGGTTAACACCAGTGTTATATCTGAGTGTTGATTCTAGTGGGGTTAACAGCAGTGTTATATCTGAGTGTTGATTCTAGTGGGGTTAACACCAGTGTTATATCTGAGTGTTGATTATAGTGGGGTTAACATCAGTGTTATATCTGAGTGTTGATTATAGTGGGGTTAACACCAGTGTTATATCTGAGTCTTGATTCTAGTGGGGTTAACACCAGTGTTATATCTGAGTGTTGATTCTAGTGGGGTTAACACCAGTGTTATATCTGAGTGTTGATTCTAGTGGGGTTAACACCAGTGGTATATCTGAGTGTTGATTCTAGTGGGGTTAACACCAGTGTTATATTCGAGTGTTGATTCTAGTGGGGTTAACACCAGTGTTATATCTGAGTGTTGATTCTAGTGGGGTTAACCAGTGTTATATCTGAGTGTTGATTCTAGAGGGGTTAACACCAGTTCTATATCTGAGTGTTGATTCTAGTGGGATTAACACCAGTGTTATATCTGAGTGTTGATTCTAGTGGGGTTAACACCAGTGTTATATCTGAGTGTTGATTCTAGTGGGGTTAACACCAGTGTTATATCTGAGTGTTGATTCTAGTGGGGTTAACACCAGTTCTATATCTGGGTGTTGATTCTAGTGGGGTTAACACCAGTGTTATATCTGAGTGTTGATTCTAGTGGGGTTAACACCAGTTCTATATCTGAGTGTTGATTCTAGTGGGGTTAACACCAGTTCTATATCTGAGTGTTGATTCTAGTGGGGTTAACCAGTGTTATATCTGAATGTTGATTCTAGAGGGGTTAACACCAGTTCTATATCTGAGTGTTGATTCTAGTGGGATTAACACCAGTGTTATATCTGAGTGTTGATTCTAGTGGGGTTAACACCAGTGTTATATCTGAGTGTTGATTCTAGTGGGGTTAACACCAGTGTTATATCTGGGTGTTGATTCTAGTGGGGTTAACACCAGTGTTATATCTGGGTGTTGATTCTAGTGGGGTTAACACCAGTGTTATATCTGGGTGTTGATTCTAGTGGGGTTAACACCAGTTCTATATTTGAGTGTTGATTCTAGTGGGGTTAACACCAGTGTTATATCTGGGTGTTGAATCTAGTGGGGTTAACACCAGTGTTATATCTAGGTGTTGATTCTAGTGGGGTTAACACCAGTGTTATATCTAGGTGTTGATTCTAGTGGGGTTAACACCAGTGTTATATCTGAGTGTTGATTCTAGTGGGGTTAACACCAGTGTTATATCTGAGTGTTGATTCTAGTGGGGTTAACACCAGTGTTATATCTGAGTGTTGATTATAGTGGGGTTAACACCAGTGGTATATCTGAGTGTTGATTCTAGTGGGATTAACACCAGTGTTATATCTGAGTGTTGATTCTAGTGGGGTTAACACCAGTGTTATATCTGAGTGTTGATTCTAGTGGGGTTAACACCAGTGTTATATCTGGGTGTTGATTCTAGTGGGGTTAACACCAGTGTTATATCTGGGTGTTGATTCTAGTGGGGTTAACACCAGTTCTATATTTGAGTGTTGATTCTAGTGGGGTTAACACCAGTGTTATATCTGGGTGTTGAATCTAGTGGGGTTAACACCAGTGTTATATCTAGGTGTTGATTCTAGTGGGGTTAACACCAGTGTTATATTTGAGTGTTGATTCTAGTGGGGTTAACACCAGTTCTATATCTGAGTGTTGATTCTAGTGGGGTTATCAACAGTGTTATATCTGAGTGTTGATTCTAGTGGGGTTAACACCAGTGTTATATCTGAGTGTTGATTATAGTGGGGTTAACACCAGTGTTATATCTAAGTGTTGATTCTAGTGGGGTTAACACCAGTGTTATATCTGAGTGTTGATTCTAGTGGGGTTAACACCAGTGTTATATCTGAGTGTTGATTCTAGTGGGGTTAACACCAGTGTTATATCTGAGTGTTGATTCTAGTGGGGTTAACAGCAGTGTTATATCTGAGTGTTGATTCTAGTGGGGTTAACACCAGTGTTATATCTGAGTGTTGATTATAGTGGGGTTAACATCAGTGTTATATCTGAGTGTTGATTATAGTGGGGTTAACACCAGTGTTATATCTGAGTCTTGATTCTAGTGGGGTTAACACCAGTGTTATATCTGAGTGTTGATTCTAGTGGGGTTAACACCAGTGTTATATCTGAGTGTTGATTCTAGTGGGGTTAACACCAGTGGTATATCTGAGTGTTGATTCTAGTGGGGTTAACACCAGTGTTATATTCGAGTGTTGATTCTAGTGGGGTTAACACCAGTGTTATATCTGAGTGTTGATTCTAGTGGGGTTAACCAGTGTTATATCTGAGTGTTGATTCTAGAGGGGTTAACACCAGTTCTATATCTGAGTGTTGATTCTAGTGGGATTAACACCAGTGTTATATCTGAGTGTTGATTCTAGTGGGGTTAACACCAGTGTTATATCTGAGTGTTGATTCTAGTGGGGTTAACACCAGTGTTATATCTGAGTGTTGATTCTAGTGGGGTTAACACCAGTTCTATATCTGGGTGTTGATTCTAGTGGGGTTAACACCAGTGTTATATCTGAGTGTTGATTCTAGTGGGGTTAACACCAGTTCTATATCTGAGTGTTGATTCTAGTGGGGTTAACACCAGTTCTATATCTGAGTGTTGATTCTAGTGGGGTTGAAATTTAAGTCAGAATTTGCAACACCCACAGTGTTAGGGTTAGATTATTATTTTTTTTAAGTGTTAGTTTAACACTATTTGAGACAGTCACATATCGTTTCTAAGAAAGTTTTACATTTAACACAGAGAGTGTTAATATTCTGATCGCAAATTCACTGTGTAAGAAACATCACCTCCCTGCGTTTGCTAGGAAAGTTAGGAAGTGAATCCCTCTTTCCCTTTCACTGCTCATTGGGTAAGGCATGACAACTGTTTTTGGTGACATATGGGCTGAACTGCCCAAAAGTTCAAATGTATTATTCCCCTCCCTTTTCAATGGAATAGGGCTCTCTCGGCTGATACACTGCATATTAAAAGTCAATTAAAACATACAGTAACTTCCCTGCCAGAGAGGTTGGAGGAGTACAGCCTTGATAACAGGAGCTACATCTTTATGCATAGAAATATGGAAAGTTAAGTTGATTTTATTTTACTTCACAATCAAGATCCTTTTTGTATTTAACATTTCAGAGCGTAGAAAATCGTGGCATCGGTACTCTTTTATAGAAAGAAGATATATGGAATGTTTGACGTCCAATTAAATAATTATTAAAAAAACGATTTCTTCATTATTCTAATGAAATCTTAATTTAATAGGGGTATCATATTTTGATCTTTAAATGACAATTAATATTTTTTTGAAATGACAAGTGAGACATTTTAGAGTTCTACCTACTTTTGATAAGAAAAAAAGGTACAAGTTTGAATCTCGTAATATAAAATGCGTCTTTGAATAAAAAAGTATTAATTATTCTAAACTGTAGAACAATGATGTTCAAAAAGGAAAAATTAAGCGAGAAACGATTTCTGGCGAATCCCATATTGTGTTATTTGTTATGGTGGAATGGTGTCTGAACCCGGCACCTCTATGAAGTAGCATATCTGTAACATATCTGTAACTCATCCTGCTTTATTAGAAAACATTGAACATTTTATAGAACAATGACTGTAATTCAAAAAGATGTTAACTTCTCTAGAGTAGGGGGCAGCATTTGGAATCTTGGATGAAATGCATGCTCAAATTAAACTGCCTGCTTCTCGGGCCCAGAAGATCTGATATGCATGGTAGATTTGGATAGAAAAAAGTTTCCAAAACTGTTAAAATAGTGTCTGAGAGTATAGCAGAACTGATTTGGCAGGCAAAAACCTGAGAAAAATCCATTCAGGAAGTCGTTTTTTTTTTTTTTTTTAGTTTTCTATTCAATGCCATGACAGTATCCATTGACTTAGGACTCAAATTGCAGTTTCTATGCCTTCCATTAGATGTCAATAGTCTTTAGAAATAGTTTCAGGCTTGTATTCTGAAAAATGAGGAAGTAAGAGCAGTCTGAATGAGTGGACCCTAAAGTGTCACAGAGCTTTTTCATTCACGAGACGGAGAGAGTGCGTTTCTTGTTTACCTTTAAACTTCTTATGGCTGCAGGAGCAGTATTGAGTAGCTTGGATGTTGGTGTCTGGTGCACAGAGGTGCCCAGAGTAAACGGCCTGCTCCTCAGTCATAGTTATTAATATATGCATATTATTAATAGTATTGGATAGAACACACTCTGAAGTTTCTAAAACTGTTTGAATTATGTCTGTGAGTATAACGAACTCATATGGCAGGCAAAAACCTGAGAAGTTCCACTTCCTGTTTGGAATTTTTCTGAGGCTGGTAGTTTTTCCACCAAGCTCTCATTGAAATTACAGCGAGATATGGATGAGTTTTCACTTCCTACGGCTTCCACTAGATGTCAACAGTCAATAGAACTTTGTCTGATGACTCTGCTGTGAAGGGAGGCCGAAGGAGACAGGAATGAGTAACCAAAGCCATGAGGTGACCACGCTTTGACCATGCGCGTTCACGTGGGAGGCAGCTCCGTTCCATCTCTCAACTGAAGTCAATGTAATTCCCCGGTTGGAACGTTATTCAAGATGTATGTTAACAATATTCTTAAGATTGATTCAATACATCGTTTGACATGTTTCTACTGAACTTTGGGACATTTCGTCACGTTATAGTGGACGCACTTTGTGACTTTGGAATTGTTTACCAAACGCGCTAACCAAAGTAGCTTATTGGACATAAATAACGGACATTATCGAACAAATCAAGCACTTATTGCGGTCCTGGGATTCCTAGGACTGCATTCTGATGAAGTTCATCAAAGGTAAGGAAACATTTATCATGTATTTTCTGGTTTCTGTTGACTCCAACATGGCGGCTAATTTGGCTATTGTTCTGAGCGCCGTCTCAGATTATTGCATGGTTTGCTTTTTTCCGTAAAGTTTTTTAAAAATCTGACACAGCGGTTGCATTTAGGAGAGGTATATCTATAATTCCATGTTTATAACTTGTATTATCATCTACATTTATGATGAGTATTTCTGTTGAATCGATGTGGCTATGCAAAATCACTGGATGTTTTTGGAACTAGTGAATGTAACGCGCCAATGTAAACTCAGATTTTTTTATATAAATATGAACTTTATCAAACAAAACATGCATGTATTGTGTAACATGAAGTCCTATGAGTGTCATCTGATGAAAATCATCAAAGGTTAGTCATTGATTTTATCTCTATTTGTGCTATTTGTGGCTCTTCTCTTTGGCTGGAAAAATGGCAGAATTTTTCTTTGAGTTGGTGGTGACCTAACATAATCGTTTGTGGTGCTTTTGCTGAAAAGCCTATTTGAAATCAGACACTTTGGTGGGATTAACAACAAGATTACCTTTAAAATGGTATAAGACGCATGCATGTTTGAGGAATTTTAATTATGAGATTTCTGTTGTTTGAATTTGGCGCCCTCTACTTTCACTGGCTGTTGTCATATCGATTCCGTTACCGGGATTGCAGCCATATGAAGTTTTAAATTGACGACGTTATTGTCCGGTTGAAATATTATCGATTATTTAGGCTAAAAACACACTGAGGATTGAATATAAACATCGTTTGACATGTTTCTATGAACTTTACGGATACAATTTGGATTTTTTTGTCTTGCTGTTTCGACTGCGTTTGAGCCTGTGGATTACTGAAGAAAAGGCACAAACAAAACTGAGGTTTTTGGATATAAAGACACTTTATCGAACAAAAGGAACATTTATTGAGTAAATTAATGTCTGCTGAGTGCAACCATATGAAGATCATCAAAGGTAAGGGATTAATTTTATCTCTATTTCTGACTTGTGTAACTGTTCTACTTGGCTGGTTACTGTTTGTAATGAATTGTCTAGTGGGCTATGTTCTCAAAAAATCGTAAGGTATGCTTTCGCCGTAAAGCATTTTTTAAATCTGACACCGTGGTTGGATTCACAAGCAGTTAATCTTTAAACCTATGTAAAATATGTTTTGTTTTCTGAATTTTTATAATGAGTATTTCTGTATTTGAATTTGGCGCCCAGCAGTTTCACTGGCTATTGAAGAGGTGGGGCGCTAACGTCTCACGTACCCAAGAGAGGTTAATCAAAATGTTTGTAGATTTACGATCTGAAAAAGTTTATAGAATGTGTGCTGGAAAAGGATGGTGTAGCTAAGAGTGGAATGTATTTCTTATTAACCTCCTTTTTCTCCCCAATTTCGATCTTGTCTCATCACTGCAACTCCCCAACGGGCTCGGGTGGCGAAGGTCAAGTCCTGCGTCCTCCGAAACAACACCCTCCTGCCTAACCCAGAAGCCAGCCGCACCAATGTGTTGGAGGAAACACAATTCAACTGACGACCAAGGTCAGCCTGCAGGCGCCTGGCCCACCACAAGGAGTCGCTAGAGCCAAGTAAAGCCACCCAGCCAAACCCTCCTCTAACCCGGACGACGCTGGGCCAATTGTGCACCGCCCTATGGGACTTCTGATCACGGCCTGTTATGGTACAGCCCGGGATCGAACCCGGGTCTGTAGTGAGCCCTCTAACACTGCAATACAGTGCCTTAGAAGGTTTTTCTATAAAACATGAGGTTGCCATTAGGCATACCATCATACAGTGGTAAAATTATTATCCAGCTGTATCACTGTATTCCACCTGCATTCTATCATATATTCCATCCATTCCATCCTCACATCCCAACAGTATGTCAACACGGCACTCGCTCTCATGATTCTCCAAATATCTGTGATCCAATATAACTTCATTTTACGTCTCTTGCTCACCCCCGTCTGCCTTTTGTACATTAGATGTAAAATTATGAGTAGCCGTGGCATGTGTGCTGTCTTATCTAAAACCCTCTAGTTGGAGAGAGAGAGAGCGAAAGAGAGAGAGAGAGAGAGGTGGAGAGATAGACACCCTTCAGCCACAGGATAAAGTATTAATACACTCTGTTGGGGGTATAACTGAGAGATAGACACCCTTCTACTGCAGAATAAAGTATTAATTCACTCTGTTGGGGGTATAACTGAGATATAGACACCATTCTGCCGCAGGGTAAGTCTTGAACTGACAGCCTTGGAGCTATAAAATGTTTCTGTATATTTGCTATGCCTGGATAAAAGAAAGAAGTGGGTGAAGAATTGACTATGAAACCCTAATATCCACAGAAAGCTTGGGAGCTGTAGAACTCCAGTGGACTGATCTATATTTGTGTGAGACTTACTGAATTTATTTTTTTAAATAAAAATCTTGAGTATTAAACAAAAAATGATATAAATTATTCATGTGAATGAATAAGGCTTTTCACCTTTTGAATCCTTTACAAATATTATTTTTTTAAAAGAGGGTACATGAGACGAAAGGACATGAAGGATTAATTGTTTTATACTGTTAAAATGTGTTATGAAGTTCTGAATAAAAATAAAATAAAACATTTTTTGGGCACTAGTTCCATTAATTTCACTGTAGCATTTCACTGTTTTTGTGCTATACCAGGGTGAGACTGTTCTAGTTTGGAGTAGGAGGGCCAGACACTGGTCTATACCGTACCAGGGTGAGACGGTTCTAGTTTGGAGTAGGAGGGCCAGACACTGGTCTATACCGTACCAGGGTGAGACGGTTCCAGTTTGGAGTAGGAGGGCCAGACACTGGTCTATACCGTACCAGGGTGAGACGGTTCTAGTTTGGAGTAGGAGGGCCAGACACTGGTCTATACCGTACCAGGGTGAGACGGTTCTAGTTTGGAGTAGGAGGGCCAGACACTGGTCTATACCGTACCAGGGTGAGACGGTTCTAGTTTGGAGTAGGAGGGCCAGACACTGGTCTATACCGTACCAGGGTGAGACGGTTCTAGTTTGGAGTAGGAGGGCCAGACACTGGTCTATACCGTACCAGGGTGAGACGGTTCCAGTTTGGAGAAGGAGGGCCAGACACTGGTCTATACCGTACCAGGGTGAGACGGTTCTAGTTTGGAGTAGGAGGGCCAGAGACTGGTCTATACCGTACCAGGGTGAGACGGTTCTAGTTTGGAGTAGGAGGGCCAGACACTGGTCTATACCGTACCAGGGTGAGACGGTTCTAGTTTGGAGTAGGAGGGCCAGACACTGGTCTATACCGTACCAGGGTGAGACGGTTCTAGTTTGGAGTAGGAGGGCCAGACACTGGTCTATACCGTACCAGGGTGAGACGGTTCTAGTTTGGAGTAGGAGGGCCAGACACTGGTCTATACCGTACCAGGGTGAGACGGTTCCAGTTTGGAGTAGGAGGGCCAGACACTGGTCTATACCGTACCAGGGTGAGACGGTTCTAGTTTGGAGTAGGAGGGCCAGACACTGGTCTATACCGTACCAGGGTGAGACGGTTCTAGTTTGGAGTAGGAGGGCCAGACACTGGTCTATACCGTACCAGGGTGAGACGGTTCTAGTTTGGAGTAGGAGAGCCAGACACTGGTCTATACCGTACCAGGGTGAGACGGTTCTAGTTTGGAGTAGGAGGGCCAGACACTGGTCTATACCGTACCAGGGTGAGACGGTTCCAGTTTGGAGTAGGAGGGCCAGACACTGGTCTATACCGTACCAGGGTGAGACGGTTCTAGTTTGGAGTAGGAGGGCCAGACACTGGTCTATACCGTACCAGGGTGAGACGGTTCTAGTTTGGAGTAGGAGGGCCAGACACTGGTCTATACCGTACCAGGGTGAGACGGTTCTAGTTTGGAGTAGGAGGGCCAGACACTGGTCTATACCGTACCAGGGTGAGACGGTTCCAGTTTGGAGTAGGAGGGCCAGACACTGGTCTATACCGTACCAGGGTGAGACGGTTCCAGTTTGGAGTAGGAGGGCCAGACACTGGTCTATACCGTACCAGGGTGAGACGGTTCTAGTTTGGAGTAGGAGGGCCAGACACTGGTCTATACCGTACCAGGGTGAGACGGTTCTAGTTTGGAGTAGGAGGGCCAGACACTGGTCTATACCGTACCAAAGAGAGACGGTTCTAGTTTGGAGTAGGAGGGCCAGACACTGGTCTATACCGTACCAGGGTGAGACGGTTCCAGTTTGGAGTAGGAGGGCCAGACACTGGTCTATACCGTACCAGGGTGAGACGGTTCTAGTTTGGAGTAGGAGGGCCAGACACTGGTCTATACCGTACCAGGGTGAGACGGTTCTAGTTTGGAGTAGGAGGGCCAGACACTGGTCTATACCGTACCAGGGTGAGACGGTTCTAGTTTGGAGTAGGAGGGCCAGACACTGGTCTATACCGTACCAGGGTGAGACGGTTCTAGTTTGGAGTAGGAGGGCCAGACACTGGTCTATACCGTACCAGGGTGAGACGGTTCTAGTTTGGAGTAGGAGGGCCAGACACTGGTCTATACCGTACCAGGGTGAGACGGTTCTAGTTTGGAGTAGGAGGGCCAGACACTGGTCTATACCGTACCAGGGTGAGACGGTTCCAGTTTGGAGTAGGAGGGCCAGACACTGGTCTATACCGTACCAGGGTGAGACGGTTCTAGTTTGGAGTAGGAGGGCCAGACACTGGTCTTTACAATGAAAACTGTTGACACAGCAGATGCTGTCTGCTATGTATTATAGATACCTTTCATACAAATCTTAACCTTGTGACCATTCTATGTATCTGTTGTTCGTCATGTAGGTTGAGAGGGGTGTATCTTTGCTATAAAAGATTTCAGTAGCCTGTGTGTTGTCACTTTCAATGGTTCATTAGAAATGGTTCATCATTGAAAGTCATTGCTAATGCAAAGCTCTTATATTAAAGATGTTGTTTACGTATAACTATGACTGGTGTGTGAAGTTTCTCTCTCTCCTCATTTGGTAATACAGAAATTACCCACCAAATTAACTCTCTCCTACAGAGAAGACATATATGTTATGGGGGGGGATTCTCTCTGACCAGATGAGTAAAACGGACTCATACAGTTCAGTCTAGCTCACATGGTACTCGGCCTAAAGCAGTTGACATAACATTCCCTCTAGTGGTGCGGGGGCTGTGCTTTGGCAAAGTGGGTGGGGTTATATCCTTCCTATTTGGCCCTGTCCGGGGGTTTCTTCGGATGGGGCCACAGTGTCTCCTGACCGCTCCTGTCTCAGCCTCCAGTATTTATGCTGCAGTAGTTTGTGTCGGGGGGCTAGGGTCAGTTGGTTACCTGGAGTACTTCTCCTGTCTTATCCAGTGTCCTGTGTGAATTTAAGTATGCTCTCTCTAATTCTCTCGTTCTCTCTTTCTCTCTGAGAACCTGAGCCCTAGGACCATACGTCAGGACTACCGGGCATGATGACACCTTGCTGTCCCCAGTCCGCCTGGCCTTGCTGCTATTCCAGTTTCAACTGTTCTGCCTGTGGTTACGGAACCCCTACCTGTCCCAGACCTGCTGTTTTCAACTCTTAATGATCGGCTATGAAAAGCCAACTGAGATTTATTCCTGATTATTATTTGACCATGCTTGTCATTTATGAACATTTTGAAAATCTTGGCTCTCTCTAATTTTCTCCTTCTCTCTTTCTTTCTCTCGGAGGACCTGAGCCCTAGGACCATACGTCGGGACTACCGGCCGTGGTGACTCCTTGCTGTCCCCAGTCCGCCTGGCCTTGCTGCTATTCCAGTTTCAACTGTTCTGCCTGCGGTTATGGAACCCCTACCTGTCCCAGACCTGCTGTTTTCAACTCTTAATGATCGGCTATGAAAAGCCAACTGAGATTTATTCCTGATTATTATTTGACCATGCTTGTCATTTATGGAAATTTTGAAAATCTTGGCTCTCTCTAATTTTCTCCTTCTCTCTTTCTTTCTCTCGGAGGACCTGGGCCCTAGGACCATGCGTCGGGACTGCCGCCCTTGGTGACTCCTTGCTGTCCCCAGTCCGCCTGGCCTTGCTGCTATTCCAGTTTCAGCTGTTCTGCCTGCGGTTATGGAACCGCCACCTGTCCCAGACCTGTTGTTTTTCAACTCTTGATGATCGGCTATGAAAAGCCAACTGAAAATTATTCATGATTATTATTTGACCATGCTTGTCACTTATGAACATTTTTGAACATCTTGGCATAGTTCTGTTATAATCTCCACCCGGCACAGCCAGAAGAGGACTGGCCACCCCTCATAGCCTGGTTCCTCTCTAGGTTTCTTCCTAGGTTTTGGCCTTTCTAGGGAGTTTTTCCTAGCCACCGTGCTTCTACACCTGCATTACTAGCTGTTTGGGGTTTTAGGCTGGGTGTCTGTACAGCACTTCGAGATATTAGCTGATGTACGAAGGGCTATATAAAATAAAATTGATTGATTGATTGATGAGCCTCCCTCAGCCAATGAACATTTATCAGGGGGCTCTTAAGAAACTAGGTTGTGTAGGACCACTGACATATGTGGCAGTGTGATGCACACAATAGGAAGCACATCAGTGAGCTGAAACCAGACATGCTGTATGTGGCAGCCTTACAGGTTTAGTTTTATGCGATTTCGGGGACTACGATTTTTGACAGCTCAAGAGGATAAAATATTAATACAATCTATTGGGGGTATACTTGAGAGATAGAGACCCTTCTACTGCAGGATCAAACATTAATACACTCTGTTGGGGGTATAACTGAGAGATAGACACCCTACTACTGCAGGATACATCATTCATACACTCTCTTGGGTGTGTCATGACGTGGCCCTTTCTTGGTGTAGATCGTGGCTTCCCCCTCTCTCACACTCTTCTACACCCAGGTTCTGTTATCTCAGGTCGTAAATTCCTGGCGAAGAATCACTCCCAATTTTCGTGCAGAGAGAGAGAAACCAAAGAGTGAACAAGGGATTTCACTTGGCCAAACTCCTAAATCCCCAAAATGGGAGTTTTAAACAATATGTCCACCTTTGAGAGTTGGAATGGTTCGTGAACGCTTAAGAGACAGTTATGTCGAGTGTGTTTCATTTGGTGACCTCACAAAGGACAGGATACACACATAACTATGTCTCTGAATGTGTACATTTCTCAATTATTTTGTTTGTATCTAATTCTTGTATAAAATGAATGAGTAAAGATGAAACTATTTGTGAAATTATGTAATGTGATGTTAACCTTTAACTTGTCAGCGGCCACGTTCCCGTGAGCACAGAAATTATTGGGCGTCATTGAACCGCCCTCTTCTACTGCTACGAATAAAAGCCCCTCCTAAGAAAATCCTCTTCAGACTAAGCAAACCCACAGCGTGAGCTGTGATTGTGAACAGTTAAGACCACCCCCGGTGTAAGCTAAGGTTGCAATGGTTGTTTAATTCCTAACCATACCACGTGGAGCATTTGCTGCACGGCTGGAAATGGTTAAACTCTGAGACAATCGAACTCTACAGAATAAGAGCAAATCTTAGATACGAAGTACTAGTCCGCAGCTAGAAATGACGTAAACCGAGGACGAGAATACCGACAACCGCCGAAACATCTATTCTATGAGAACATTTCTGAATGGTACACTGAAGTATCCATTCTAACCACAAAAAACTTTGATCTTCAGGGAAACAGAAAGAGAGAGAGAGACTCGGATGAACTCTCCAGCAGACGGACCGGTTTCCAACAGAGAAGAGAACAATGACATACTCCGTAAAAATGTACTCGCAAATATTCTAGAATGAGCAGCCATTCATGTGCGAAGGATTAGCATTTCAATGTACAGTATAGAATTATAGACTGTGTAATGAATCAATTTTGTCTTTCCCACTCTTTCTCAGTCCACACCCCATTCCCTTTGTCCAGCAAGCCGTCATATCGGTTTAGCCCACTAGGGGATCTTCCCTATCATTGTTAGTAACCAATATCTACTGTTTGTTTGTTATGCATTTCTGTGATTATTTATTTAGTAAATAAATGACTAAGCCAATTGGTGATTTGGATGATTGGATGATTTATAGTAAAGGTTGGGTTCGTGCAGATAACCAACAATTTGCAACGTTCAGATGAGTCTGACGTGAGGTAAAGAATAATTCATTAACAAAGTGCAGATTGTTCAGATATACACAAAAAAAATGATCAAGTGTCCTGGATTGAACTAGACAGCATCCTCACATCTTTACAGTCATTAACATCGAACTCGACAGCATCCTCACATCTTTATAGTCATTAACATCGAACTAGACAGCATCCTCACATCTTTACAGTCATTAACATCGAACTCGACAGCATCCTCACATCTTTACAGTCATTAACATCGAACTAGACACCATCCTCACATCTTTATAGTCACTAACATCGAACTAGACACCATCCTCACATCTTTACAGTCATTAACATCGAACTCGACAGCATCCTCACATCTTTATAGTCACTAACATCGAACTAGACACCATCCTCACATCTTTATAGTCGTTAACATCGAACTAGACACCATCCTCACATCTTTATAGTCGTTAACATCGAACTAGACACCATCCTCACATCTTTATAGTCGTTAACATCGAACTAGACACCATCCTCACATCTTTATAGTCGTTAACATCGAACTAGACACCATCCTCACATCTTTATAGTCGTTAACATCGAACTAGACACCATCCTCACATCTTTATAGTCGTTAACATCGAACTAGACACCATCCTCACATCTTTATAGTCGTTAACATCGAACTAGACACCATCCTCACGTCTTTATAGTCGTTAACATCGAACTAGACACCATCCTCACGTCTTTATAGTCGTTAACATCGAACTAGACACCATCCTCACGTCTTTATAGTCGTTAACATCGAACTAGACACCATCCTCACGTCTTTATAGTCGTTAACATCGAACTAGACACCATCCTCACATCTTTATAGTCGTTAACATCGAACTAGACATCATCCTCACATCTTTATAGTCGTTAACATCGAACTAGACACCATCCTCACATCTTTATAGTCGTTAACATCGAACTAGACACCATCCTCACATCTTTATAGTCGTTAACATCGAACTAGACACCATCCTCACATCTTTATAGTCGTTAACATCGAACTAGACATCATCCTCACATCTTTATAGTCGTTAACATCGAACTAGACACCATCCTCACATCTTTATAGTTGTTAACATCGAACTAGACACCATCCTCACATCTTTATAGTCGTTAACATCGAACTAGACACCATCCTCACATCTTTATAGTCGTTAACATCGAACTAGACACCATCCTCACATCTTTATAGTCATTAACATCGTCCCAAATCATTGACTTTGTGTTTTTCTAACCCGAACTCTTTGAATTACCACTGGGACTCCTGCGGTTCCGTACACCTTAGTTTCTATATTGACCTCAAACTGACATAAATGCCATACTTCTCTCAGCACTGTTGAAGTCAACACACTGCAAAGTTCAACCATTGTTTCTCGACTACACATGATATGTCTCCCAAAATTGATAGCCAGCCAACACCTCCGTCCTCAGTCCAAACGTCCCTTGAAATGTGAAATGGAAAATCACAATTACATCCCTCCATCAGCTTTCTACAGTCCTGTCAGCATGTCACACATCAAGAGTGCGATGTAACCAACATGTCTATCACGTTAGTGATGGATCGCCCGGAGGCAGGTAGAAATGGAACAACACACAACGTGGTTTCTGCCAAGCACGGTTAACACCATCCTCTTTGGTTGTTCCACAATAGCATGACCCAAGACATTAGCTGTGGTTAGGAACTACAGTGTACGGAACCCTACATCAAAGTGTACATGAGAGAAAATGTAACATATAAGTTAGAGATATTTTTTGGTGCAAACACGGACCCATGTTTTTGACAAAGGCTAATGTCGAAACATGAAACAATGTTTTATAATGTTCAATAAAGGTATTTGAAACACTTATATGAAGAGTGTTTTGGCTCTGTCCTCCTCGTTTATTAGAAATGTTTGTCTTATTGTTGAACATTTGGACCCGACATGACATAGGGCCTGTTTCATCAGACATGTGAGTGTGGATGTGTTTTGGACAGAGGGCCTGTTTCATCAGACATGTGAGTGTGGATGTGTTTTGGACAGAGGGTCTGTTTCATCAGACATGTGAGTGTGGATGTGTTTTTGGACAGAGGGTCTGTTTCATCAGACATGTGAGTGTGGATGTGTTTTTGGACAGAGGGTCTGTTTCATCAGACATGTGAGTGTGGATGTGTTTTGGAGAGAGGGTCTGTAGCATCAAACGTGAGTGTGGATGTGTTTTGGAGAGAGGGTCTGTATCGTCAGACATGTGAGTGTGGAAGTGGGTTTTGGGACAAATAATTCACTAAACCCTAAACCTCAACTATATCTTGTAATGAATAATGTGGAAATTGAGCAAGTTCAGTAGACAAAACTGCTTGGAGTTACCTTGGATTGTAAACGTCTTTGGTCAAAACATATTGATGCAACAGTTGCTAAAATGGGGAGAAGTAGGTCCTTAATAAAGCACTGCTCTACCTTCATAAGGCCCTAGATGGCACAGATAGAGATGGCAGCTTCGCTTCTAGTCCTTAGGAAACTGTGCAGTCTTAAGTTTTTTTAATGTATTATTTCTTAAATTGTTAGCCCAGAAAACGTTACGTTTTTTTTTTACATACAGCCGGGAGGAACTATTGGATATTAGAGAGACCTCAACTTAGAAGCACAACCAGAACTACGACCAGGGATACGACTTTCCCAAGGCAGATCCTTTGTCTGCACATCACAAAGCATTTGAAGTGTTTCCAGAGGCTGATCCAAAACAACGCTGCCGGAGGACAGGGTGCCGGAGGACAGGGTGCCGGAGGACAGGGTGCCGGAGAGGTCTTCTAGTGAGGCTTCGGATGCTCGGACACCACCCACCGCTTCTGAGTATATTACTCGCTAATGTCCAGTCCCTAATTAACAAAGTGGATGAAATCAGGGCAAGAGTTGCTTTCCAAAGAGGTATCAGGGATTGTAACACACTCTGTTTCACGGAAACATGGCTAGCATGGGACATGCTGTCGGAGTCAGTACAGCCAACCAGCCGACAGGAATAAACATCTCTCCAGTAAGAAGAAGGGCGGGGGGTGTATGTTCCATGATTAACGACTCATGGTGTAATTGTAACAACATGCAGGAACTCAAGCCCTTTTGTTCACCTGGCCTAGAATTCCTCACAATAAAATGCAGACCGTATTATCTCCCAAGAGAACTCTCCTAGGTTATTGTCACAGCCGTGTATATCCCACTGCAAGCGGATACCAAGACGGCCATCAAGGAATTTCACTGGACTTTATGCAAACTGGAAACCATATATCCTGAGGCTGCATTTATTGTGGCTGGGGATAATAACAAAGCTAATTTGAGAACAAGGCTACCTAAATTCTATCAGCATATCGATTGCAGTACACGAGCGAATAACAAGCTCAACCATTGCTACTCTGATGCGGCCTGCTACCAAAGACTGTGGGCTCTCCTTCTCCGTGGCCGACACGAGTAAAACACTTAAACCGCGTCCTCAAAGCATGGACAGACCAGCTGGCGGGTGTGTTTACGGACATATTCAGTCAATCCCAGCCCAGTCTGCTGTTCCCACATGCTTCAATATGGCCAACATTGTTCCTGTTCCCAAGAAAGCCAAGGTAACCAAACTAAATGACTATGACCCTGTAGCACTCACTTCTGTTATCATCAAGTGCCTTAAGAGACTAGACAAGGATCATATCACCTCCACCCTACCTGTCAACCTAGACCCACTTCAATTTGCATACCGCCCCAATAGGTCCACAGATGATGCAATTGCCATCACACTGCACACTGCCCTATCCCATCTGGACAAGAGGAATACCTATGTAAAAATGCTGTTCATTGACTACAGCTCAGCATTCAACAAAATAGTACCCTCTAAACTCATCATTAAGCTTGAGTTCCTGGGTCTTGACCACGCCCTGTGCAACTGGGTCCTAGACTTCCTGAAGGGCCGCTCGCATGGGGGGAAGGTAGGAAACAACATCTCCACCTCGCTGATCCTCAACACTGGGTCCCCACAAGGGCATTCTCAGCCATCTCCTGTACTCCCTGTTCACCCATGACTGCGTGGCCATGCACGCCTCCAAGTCAAATCATGAAGTTTGCAGACCACACTACAGTGGTAGGCTTGATTACCAACAACAACGAGACAGCCTACAGAGAGGAGGTGAGGGGCCCCCGGAGTGTGGTGTCAGGAAAATAACCTCTCACTCAACGTCAGCAAAACAAAGGAGATTATTGTGGACTTCAGGAAACAGCAAAGGGAGCACCCCCCCTATCCACATTCACAGGACAGCAGTGGAAAAGGTGGAACGTTTTAAGTTCCTCTGTGTACATATCACCGACAAAACTGAAATGGTCTACGCACACTGACTGTGTGGTGAAGACAGCACGTCTTCAACCTCAGGAAGCTGAAAAAATGTGGCTGGTCACTAACCTTTACAGGTGCACAATCGAGAGCATCCTTTCGGGCTGCATCACCGTCTGGTATGGCACTAACCCCTAACCAGGTCAAGCGTGGCTGAAATAGTCAAATCCACCAATTTGAAGGGGTGTCCACATACTTTTGTATATTTAGTGTAGAAAACTGCCTTAATGTTGCTGGACCCCAGGAAGAGTAGCTGCTGCATTGGCAGGAACTAATGGGGATCAATAATAAACCCCAGGAAGAGTAGCTGCTGCATTGGCAGGAACTAATGGGATCATGATAAACCCCAGGAAGAGTAGCTGCTGCCTCGGCAGGAACTAATGGGGATCCATAATAAACCCCAGGAAGAGTAGCTGCTGCATTGGCAGGAACTAATGGGCAAGTCTAGGCAGGTAGTCTAGTGGATAACGTCGTTGGAATCAGTCCCTGAAAGGTCACTGGTTCAAATTCCTGAGCGGACTAGCTGAAAAATCTTTTGATGTGCCCTTGAGCTCGGCACTTAACTCACTTCACCCTTCCAGGCTGTATCACAACAAGGCCGGTGTTGGGAGACCCATAAGGTGGCGCACAATTGGCCCAGCGCCGCCCGGGGTAGGCCGTAGGCCGTAATTGTAAATAAGAATTTGTTCTTAACTGACTAAAATAAATAATTGCTCCTGTAAGTCGCTCTGGATAAGAGCGTATGGTAAATGACTAAAATGTAGTGTGGATGTGTTTTGGAGAGATGGCCTGTAGCATCAGACTTGTGAGTATGGACATGTGTTTTGGAGAGATGGCCTGTAGCATCAGACTTGTGAGTGTGGACATGTGTTTTGGAGAGATGGCCTGTAGCATCAGACTTGTGAGTGTGGACATGTGTTTTGGAGAGAGGGCCTGTAGCATCAGACTTGTGAGTGTGGACATGTGTTTTGGAGAGAGGGCCTGTAGCATCAATCAGGGAAGGTAGATCAGCAGTGACAGGTCTTAAACAACAAGATAATCATCACTTTATGTCTAATACATCACTTTATGTCTAACACATCACCGTGTGTGAAATACATCACTTTATGTCTAATACATCACTTCATGTCTAATACATTACTGTGTGTGTAATACATCACTTTATGTCTAATACATTACTGTGTGTGTAATACATCACTGTGTGTGTAATACATCACTGTGTGTCTAATACATCACCATGTGTGAAATACATCACTTTATGTCTAATACATCACTGTGTGTGTAATACATCACTTTATGTCTAATACATTACTTTATGTCTAACACATCACTGTGTGTGTAATACATCACTTTATGTCTAATACATTACTTTATGTCTAATACATCACTGTGTGTGTAATACATCACTTTATGTCTAATACATTACTGTGTGTGTAATACATCACTTTATGTCTAATACATCACTGTGTGTGTAATACATCACTTTATGTCTAATACATTACTTTATGTCTAATACATCACTGTGTGTGTAATACATCACTTTATGTCTAATACATCACTGTGTGTGTAATACATCACTGTGTGTGTAATACATCACTTTATGTCTAATACATTACTTTATGTCTAATACATCACTGTGTGTGTAATACATCACTGTGTGTGTAATACATTACTTTATGTCTAATACATCACTGTGTGTGTAATACATCACTTTATGTCTAATACATTACTTTATGTCTAATACATCACTGTGTGTGTAATACATCACTTTATGTCTAATACATTACTGTGTGTGTAATACATCACTTTATGTCTAATACATCACTGTGTGTGTAATACATCACTTTATGTCTAATACATTACTTTATGTCTAATACATCACTGTGTGTGTAATACATCACTTTATGTCTAATACATTACTTTATGTCTAATACATCACTGTGTGTGTAATACATTACTTTATGTCTAATACATCACTGTGTGTGTAATACATCACTTTATGTGTAATACATTACTTTATGTCTAATACATCACTCATGTCTAATACATCACTTTATGTCTAATACATCACTGTGTGTCTAATACATCACTGTGTGTGTAATACATCACTTTATGTCTAATACATCACTGTGTGTCTAATACAACACTGTGTGTGTAATACATCACTGTGTGTGTAATACATCACTCATGTCTAATACATCACTGTGTGTGTAATACATCACTTTATGTCTAATACATCACTGTGTGTGTAATACATCACTGTGTGTCTAATACATCACTGTGTGTGTAATACATCACTGTGTGTGTAATACATTACTGTGTGTGTAATACATCACTGTGTGTGTAATACATCACTGTGTGTGTAATACATCACTCATGTCTAATACATCACTGTGTGTGTAATACATCACTGTGTGTGTAATACATCACTTTATGTCTAATACATCACTTTATGTCTAACACATCACTGTGTGTGTAATACATCACTGTGTGTGTAATACATCACTGTGTGTGTAATACATCACTGTGTGTGTAATACATTACTGTGTGTGTAATACATCACTGTGTGTGTAATACATCACTGTGTGTGTAATACATCACTTTATGTCTAATACATCACTGTGTGTGTAATACATCACTTTATGTCTAATACATCACTTTATGTCTAATACATCACTGTGTGTGTAATACATCACTGTGTGTGTAATACATCACTGTGTGTGTAATACATCACTGTGTGTGTAATACATCACTTTATGTCTAATACATCACTGTGTGTGTAATACATCACTGTGTGTGTAATACATCACTGTGTGTGTAATACATCACTATGTGTCTAATACATCACTTTATGTCTAATACATCACTGTGTGTGTAATACATCACTGTGTGTGTAATACATCACTGTGTGTGTAATACATCACTATGTGTCTAATACATCACTTTATGTCTAATACATCACTGTGTGTGTAATACATCACTGTGTGTGTAATACATCACTTTATGTCTAATACATCACTGTGTGTGTAATACATCACTTTATGTGTAATACATCACTGTGTGTGTAATACATTACTTTATGTCTAATACATCACTGTGTGTGTAATACATTACTTTATGTCTAATACATCACTATGTGTCTAATACATCACTCATGTCTAATACATCACTGTGTGTGTAATACATCACTGTGTGTCTAATACATCACTGTGTGTGTAATACATCACTGTGTGTCTAATACATCACTGTGTGTGTAATACATCACTGTGTGTGTAATACATTACTGTGTGTGTAATACATCACTGTGTGTGTAATACATCACTGTGTGTGTAATACATCACTGTGTGTCTAATACATCACTGTGTGTGTAATACATCACTGTGTGTGTAATACATTACTGTGTGTGTAATACATCACTGTGTGTGTAATACATCACTGTGTGTGTAATACATCACTCATGTCTAATACATCACTGTGTGTGTAATACATCACTTTATGTGTAATACATCACTGTGTGTGTAATACATTACTTTATGTCTAATACATTACTTTATGTCTAACACATCACTGTGTGTGTAATACATCACTGTGTGTGTAATACATCACTGTGTGTGTAATACATCACTTTATGTCTAATACATCACTTTATGTCTAACACATCACTGTGTGTGTAATACATCACTGTGTGTGTAATACATCACTGTGTGTGTAATACATCACTGTGTGTGTAATACATTACTGTGTGTGTAATACATCACTGTGTGTGTAATACATCACTGTGTGTGTAATACATCACTTTATGTCTAATACATCACTTTATGTCTAATACATCACTTTATGTCTAACACATCACTGTGTGTGTAATACATCACTGTGTGTGTAATACATCACTGTGTGTGTAATACATCACTGTGTGTGTAATACATCACTTTATGTCTAATACATCACTGTGTGTGTAATACATCACTTTATGTCTAATACATCACTTTATGTCTAATACATCACTTTATGTCTAACACATCACTGTGTGTGTAATACATCACTGTGTGTGTAATACATCACTGTGTGTGTAATACATCACTGTGTGTGTAATACATCACTGTGTGTGTAATACATTACTGTGTGTGTAATACATCACTGTGTGTGTAATACATCACTGTGTGTCTAATACATCACTTTATGTCTAATACATCACTGTGTGTGTAATACATCACTGTGTGTGTAATACATCACTGTGTGTGTAATACATCACTGTGTGTGTAATACATCACTATGTGTCTAATACATCACTTTATGTCTAATACATCACTGTGTGTGTAATACATCACTGTGTGTGTAATACATCACTATGTGTGTAATACATCACTGTGTGTGTAATACATCACTATGTGTCTAATACATCACTTTATGTCTAATACATCACTGTGTGTGTAATACATCACTGTGTGTGTAATACATCACTGTGTGTGTAATACATCACTGTGTGTGTAATACATCACTATGTGTCTAATACATCACTTTATGTCTAATACATCACTGTGTGTGTAATACATCACTATGTGTCTAATACATCACTGTGTGTGTAATACATCACTATGTGTCTAATACATCACTTTATGTCTAACACATCACTGTGTGTGTAATACATCACTATGTTTCTAATACATCACTGTGTGTGTAATACATCACTATGTGTCTAATACATCACTTTATGTCTAATACATCACTGTGTGTGTAATACATCACTGTGTGTGTAATACATCACTGTGTGTGTAATACATCACTGTGTGTGTAATACATCACTCATGTCTAATACATCACTGTGTGTGTAATACATCACTGTGTGTGTAATACATCACTATGTGTCTAATACATCACTTTATGTCTAATACATCACTGTGTGTGTAATACATCACTGTGTGTGTAATACATCACTGTGTGTGTAATACATCACTCATGTCTAATACATCACTTGTGTGTGTAATACATCACTTTATGTCTAATACATCACTGTGTGTGTAATACATCACTTTATGTCTAATACATCACTGTGTGTGTAATACATCACTGTGTGTCTAATACATCACTGTGTGTGTAATACATCACTGTGTGTGTAATACATTACTGTGTGTGTAATACATTACTGTGTGTGTAATACATCACTGTGTGTGTAATACATCACTGTGTGTGTTTACTCTTTTAACTCCAGCGTTTAGTTCCCAGGAGCCTCTGGCACGCTCAGTCTGATAGTGTGGGCATTAGGAAACAAAATTAGGTCACCAGAAGATGCAGAATACGCTGGACCAGAACATCCTGTTTGCACGGTGGACCATCCTGGCCTGCATCCAGTCTCCCATCTGTTCTTTGCAGAATATAGGCCTCTGCGTCAGAGTAAGCAATAAGCATATTTAGTATTATTTGCTGTGTTAGGCCTCTGAGATGCAATGACCTATGGTACAATCTTCAGTATCATCACAAATTATATTTCATCATTTTGCAAAAGTATTTGAAGTATTAATAATAATAGCTACCCTCTCTCTTTCGTCAGGCTGACAGGCTAGTAGCTTCAAATCCAATCACAAGCCAGTTTTTTTAGCTCTTATAACTAATGCCAAAAACTCTTCAAATGGTCAATTTGAGCGTTATATTTTGTACACCTTTCGAAGAAAACACAAACATAAAAAAGACAAGACACAAGCTAAATCATGTAGGCTACCTTGGTCCGTCGTTTTGGTCGACTTACTGACTGCAGCGTGGACAACAATCAACAGGCTAGCTGCCATTAGTTAGCTCACAGACTTTGGTAGATAGCAATCTAGCTAACTTTATCTGAAGAAACACTATAGTGGCCTGGAAATACGATGACATTGCTAAGGTAGGCAAGTAATTATTAGGAATCAAATTTGCCATCATCATCATCATGTCATCAAAATTACTTTAAAGAGATGGCAATTGCCATAGCTAGAAAGTTAGTCAAAAATCACTAGCTAGCAATGCTAACGTTGGCTAGCTAAAATCCTGTCTCGTCCCACAATCTTAGCTAGCTTGCTAAAAGTTATACTCCATCTAAACTCAATCTGGTGACATCGCAATGATGACAAAAGCTTTTCCTACTAAAGATTTGCCTCGTTGAGAAATGTCATGGTTTTTCAAAGTCCCTATAATGCACTTCATCTTCATCAGAACAGATGACAGACATTTTTATATAAATGTGTTTTGCATTGTATTATACAGTGTTGTGTATCTTATGTATTATATTTGTTGTGTTTCATTTCTTGTTTGGACCCCAGGAAGAGTAGCCGATGCCTTGCCAGCAGTTAATTGGGGATTCTAATAAAATACTAAATATTAAATTCAAGATCCATGCAAAGCTTGATTTGCCTCGCTACCCAGACGCTTTGTTCCGGCCAAATGCTACGCACATGTGGATAACTCGGCAGTTTGAAATTTCGTCATTGGCTTTAATACTCTGATTGGTTAGAGAAGATCCAATCGCTCATGACTGTGTTTAGTACAACGCCCCTCATTACCAAAAATTACTTCATTGTACAGTATGTCTATTATTATTTTATATTTTATTTTGTTTAACCTTTATTTAACGAGGCAAGTCAGCTAAGAACAAATTCTTATTTACAGTGACGGCCTACCAAATAGGGAAAAGGCCTCCTGCGGCTGGGATTAAAAATAAATTAAATATAAATATAGGACAAAACACACATCACGACAAGAGAGACAACACAACACTACATAAAGAGAGACGTAAGACAACAACATAGCATGGCAGCACCACATGACAACACAGCATGGTAGCAACACAACATGACAACAACATGGTAGCAACACAACATGACAACAACATGGTAGCAACACAACATGACAACAACATGGTAGCAACACAACATGACAACAACATGGTAGCAACACAACATGGTAGCAACACATGACAACACAACATAGTAGAAACACAACATGACAACATCGTAGCAACACAACATGACAACAACATGGTAGAAACAACATGACAGCAACATGGTAGCAACACAACATGGTAGCAACATGGTAGCAACACAAAACATGGTACAAACATTATTGGGCACAGACAACAGCACAAAGGGCAAGAAGGTAAAGACAACAATACATCACGCAAAGCAGCCAGAACTGTCAGTAAGAGTGTCCATGATTGAGTCTTTGAATGAAGAGATTGAGATAAAACTGTCCAGTTTGAGTGTTTGTTGCAGCTCGTTCCAGTCGCTAGCTGGAGTATGTAGTGGAGAATATGCAGTAGTTTAGTCATCAGGCTAACGCTTGATGGAGCTGCTGGGAACATCTGTTCCTAGCCTGATTTGCAATGTCATTAAATGCAAAGTGTGCTGTGCAGGAGATTCAACTGAACTTCTCTGGCAAATCAGGCAAAGGGATTGTTTGGATGGAATACAGTGCAAAGGAAGCCATATTGCACAATCTCTCTTGCTTTTGGGCGGGACCAAAACTAAGATGGAATATGTAAATAAACAACAAACATTAATTGGTCTATTATAATCAGATAGCCGCGTGACGTTATGCAGCGGGTGAAAATTATAATATGGTGTAAAAAAATTGAGAGAAACGTTCTCTTCAGCACTCCCTAAAGTATAAAAAAAAAGGATCTCTTTGGATTAAGACAGAATAAAGGATAGAAAAGGGGAGCGGGTTTGAGAGTTTCAATTTCCTTGGTGTCCACATCACCATCAAACACACCAAGACAGTCGTGAAGAGGGCTCCCCCCCTCAGGAGACAGAAAAGATTTGTCATGGGATAGAAAAGTGCATTGTAACAATATGTGGTATACTGTAGAATATTAGGTCTCTTGCACTGTAACTATTTACCAGTCCACCCAGCCAGGTCTGAATGGGCACGTTTCAGGTCATCCTTATTGCAGTCCATATTGAGACCTCACAACACCTTTTATAATGAAGAGAATGAACCAAACTTTAATTAATTTATTATAAAATTGTAAAGCAATGAATGGCTTCTTTCAACTCAAACATAATTTTTTGAAATAAAATAACGTTATGAAGCTGATTAGATCACAAATTGTATTTGTTAATCGTGAAAATTTTTGAACCACTGTTTCCAAATGCTTTTATTTAAAAAGCCATCAATCAAACCGACATTTTTGGAAGTTGGAGCCTAGTACTACTTCTGTGCTGCACATCTATCCACCGGTGGGATTTCAATCAGTAACCTCCATTTCTCCGTAGGACTCAAAAGTAGCGCACTGTATAGGGAGTAGTTTGTCATTTGGGACACAACCCTGACACAATATCTCATGGATTTAATAGAGTGTTTTACTGGCTCATCTCCTTCCGACTCCTTCCTTCTCTCTGCTTCTTCCCACGTTGTTGAAGTTGACAAATGGCTGAACAACAGGAGGGGGGGCTGAAGGCAGGAACAGTTAGCGACACTGCTGAACAACAGGAGGGGGGGGGGGAGGCTGAAGGCAGGAACAGTTAGAGACACTGCTGAACAACAGGAGGGGGGGGCTGAAGGCAGGAACAGTTAGAGACACTGCTGAACAACAGGAGGGGAGGCTGAAGGCAGGAACAGTTAGAGACACTGCTGAACAACAGGAGGGGGGAGGCTGAAGGCAGGAACAGTTAGAGACACTGCTGAACAACAGGAGGGGAGGCTGAAGGCAGGAACAGTTAGAGACACTGCTGAACAACAGGAGGGGGGAGGCTGAAGGCAGGAACAGTTAGAGACACTGCTGAACAACAGGAGGGGGGGGGGCTGAAGTCAGGAACAGTTAGAGACACTGCTGAACAACAGGAGGGGAGGCTGAAGGCAGGAACAGTTAGCGACACTGCTGAACAACAGGAGGGGGGGCTGAAGACAGGAACAGTTAGAGACACTGCTGAACAACATGGGGGGGAGGCTGAAGGCAGGAACAGTTAGCGACACTGCTGAACAACAGGAGGGGAGGCTGAAGGCAGGAACAGTTAGCGACACTGCTGAACAACATGGGGGGGAGGCTGAAGGCAGGAACAGTTAGCGACACTGCTGAACAACATGGGGGGGGGGGACTGAAGGCAGGAACAGTTAGCGACACTGCTAAACAACATGGGGGGGCTGAAGGCAGGAACAGTTAGCGACACTGCTAAACAACAGGAGTGGGGGGGGCTGAAGGCAGGAACAATTAGCGACACTGCTAAACAACAGGAGTGGGGAGGCTGAAGGCAGGAACAGTTAGCGACACTGCTAAACAACAGGAGTGGGGAGGCTGAAGGCAGGAACAGTTAGAGACACTGCTGAACAACAGGAGGGGGGGGGGTTGAAGGCAGGAACAGTTAGAGACACTGATGAACAACAGGAGGGGGGGGGGGGCTGAAGGCAGGAACAGTTAGAGACACTGCTGAACAACAGGAGGGGGGGGGGGGCTGAAGGCAGGAACAGTTAGAGACACTGATGAACAACAGGAGGGGGGGGGGGCTGAAGGCAGGAACAGTTAGAGACACTGATGAACAACAGGAGGGGAGGCTGAAGGCAGGAACAGTTAGCGACACTGCTGAACAACAGGAGGGGAGGCTGAAGGCAGGAACAGTTAGAGACACTGCTGAACAACAGGAGGGGGGAGGCTGAAGGCAGGAACAGTTAGAGACACTGCTGAACAACAGGAGGGGGGGGGGGGCTGAAGTCAGGAACAGTTAGAGACACTGCTGAACAACAGGAGGGGAGGCTGAAGGCAGGAACAGTTAGCGACACTGCTGAACAACAGGAGGGGGGGGCTGAAGGCAGGAACAGTTAGAGACACTGCTGAACAACATGGGGGGGAGGCTGAAGGCAGGAACAGTTAGCGACACTGCTGAACAACAGGAGGGGAGGCTGAAGGCAGGAACAGTTAGCGACACTGCTGAACAACATGGGGGGGAGGCTGAAGGCAGGAACAGTTAGCGACACTGCTGAACAACAGGAGGGGAGGCTGAAGGCAGGAACAGTTAGCGACACTGCTGAACAACAGGAGGGGAGGCTGAAGGCAGGAACAGTTAGCGACACTGCTGAACAACATGGGGGGGGGGGGGGCTGAAGGCAGGAACAGTTAGCGACACTGCTAAACAACATGGGGGGGCTGAAGGCAGGAACAGTTAGCGACACTGCTAAACAACAGGAGTGGGGGGGCTGAAGGCAGGAACAATTAGCGACACTGCTAAACAACAGGAGTGGGGAGGCTGAAGGCAGGAACAGTTAGCGACACTGCTAAACAACAGGAGTGGGGAGGCTGAAGGCAGGAACAGTTAGAGACACTGCTGAACAACAGGAGGGGGGGGGTTGAAGGCAGGAACAGTTAGAGACACTGATGAACAACAGGAGGGGGGGGGGGCAGAAGGCAGGAACAGTTAGAGACACTGCTGAACAACAGGAGGGGGGGGGGGCTGAAGGCAGGAACAGTTAGAGACACTGATGAACAACAGGAGGGGGGGGGGCTGAAGGCAGGAACAGTTAGAGACACTGATGAACAACAGGAGGGGAGGCTGAAGGCAGGAACAGTTAGAGACACTGCTGAACAACAGGAGGGGGGGCCTGAAGGCAGGAACAGTTAGCGACACTGCTGAACAACAGGAGGGGGGGCCTGAAGGCAGGAACAGTTAGCGACACTGCTGAACAACAGGAGGGGGGAGGCTGAAGGCTGGAACAGTTAGAGACACTGCTGAACAACAGGAGGGGAGGCTGAAGGCAGGAACAGTTAGAGACACTGCTGAACAACAGGAGGGGAGGCTGAAGGCAGGAACAGTTAGAGACACTGCTGAACAACAGGAGGGGGGGCTGAAGGCAGGAACAGTTAGAGACACTGCTGAACAACAGGAGGGGGGGGCTGAAGGCAGGAACAGTTAGAGACACTGCTGAACAACAGGAGGGGAGGCTGAAGGCAGGAACAGTTAGAGACACTGCTGAACAACAGGAGGGGGGGGCTGAAGGCAGGAACAGTTAGAGACACTGCTGAACAACAGGAGGGGAGGCTGAAGGCAGGAACAGTTAGAGACACTGCTGAACAACAGGAGGGGAGGCTGAAGGCAGGAACAGTTAGAGACACTGCTGAACAACAGGAGGGGAGGGCTGAAGGCAGGAACAGTTAGAGACACTGCTGAACAACAGGAGGGGGGGGCTGAAGGCAGGAACAGTTAGAGACAACATCTATGGGAACATTTGTTGTTTCTCATACCTGTAGAGAATGCATGGAGATAACTCATTGTGTGAAATAGGATAATACTAATACTACTACTACTAATAATAATAATATGAACAACAACAACAATAATAATAATCAACAATAATAACAACAATATTAAAAATAACAATAACAATAATAATAATAATAGTAACAATAATTATTATTATTATTATCATCATCAGCACCTGGTATTAATTTAGTCTAATCTATAAAGTATGACAATAAAACATGTTCTGTCAAAAAATATAGTTTACAACAATGTAGTTAATTGCTTCAAAATGTTAATGAACCTCTTTTCAGTGTCAAGATATGACATGTGTCTTCTCCAAACCCTCCCTCTTGGGTCACCTTGCATTTAACCTCTTTTCAATGTCAAGATACGACATCTGTCTTCTCCAAACCCTCCCTCTAGGGTCACCTTGCATTTAACCTCTTTTCAGTGTCAAGATACGACATCTGTCTTCTCCGAACCCTCCCTCTAGGGTCACCTTGCATTTAACCTCTTTTCAATGTCAAGATACGACATCTGTCTTCTCCAAACGCTCCCTCTAGGGTCACCTTGCATTTAACCTCTTTTCAGTGTCAAGATACGACACGTCTTCTCCAAACCCTCCCGCTAGGGTCACCTTGCATTTAACCTCTTTTCAGCGTCAAGATACGACACGTCTTCTCCAAACCCTCCCGCTAGGGTCACCTTGCATTTAACCTATTTTCAGTGTCAAGATACGACATCTGTCTTCTTCATTCCTTCCCTCCGACCCATTAACATGTGTTGTAGCAGAGAACAACAAAGCATGTGTTGTAGCAGATAACATCAGATGGCTGTTCTGGGTTGAGTTCCAGCTGGCACCCTAGTCCCTGCATACTGTAGTGCACTAGTTTTGACCAGAGCTGATATGAGCCCTCATCAGAAGTAGTGCACTAGTTTTGTCCAGAGCTGATATGAGCCCTCATCAGAAGTAGTGCACTATTTTTGACCAGAGCTGATATGAGCCCTCATCAGAAGTAGTGCACTAGTTTTGTCCAGAGCTGATATGAGCCCTCATCAGAAGTAGTGCACTATTTTTGACCAGAGCTGATATGAGCCCTCATCAGAAGTAGTGCACTATTTTTGACCAGAGCTGATATGAGCCCTCATCAGAAGTAGTGCACTAGTTTTGTCCAGAGCTGATATGAGCCCTCGTCAGAAGTAGTGCACTATTTTTGACCAGAGCTGATATGAGCCCTCATCAGAAGTAGTGCACTAGTTTTGTCCAGAGCGGATATGAGCCCTCGTCAGAAGTAGTGCACTAGTTTTGACCAGAGCTGATATGAGCCCTCATCAGAAGTAGTGCACTAGTTTTGACCAGAGCTGATATGAGCCCTCGTCAGAAGTAGTGCACTAGTTTTGGCCAGAGCTGATATGAGCCCTCATCAGAAGTAGTGCACTAGTTTTGTCCAGAGCTGATATGAGCCCTCGTCAGAAGTAGTGCACTAGTTTTGGCCAGAGCTGATATGAGCCCTCATCAGAAGTAGTGCACTAGTTTTGGCCAGAGCTGATATGAGCCCTCGTCAGAAGTAGTGCACTAGTTTTGTCCAGAGCTGATATGAGCCCTCATCAGAAGTAGTGCACTAGTTTTGGCCAGAGCTGATATGAGCCCTCGTCAGAAGTAGTGCACTAGTTTTGGCCAGAGCTGATATGAGCCCTCGTCAGAAGTAGTGCACTAGTTTTGGCCAGAGCTGATATGAGCCCTCATCAAAAGTAGTGCACTAGTTTTGTCCAGAGCTGATATGAGCCCTCATCAAAAGTAGTGCACTAGTTTTGTCCAGAGCTGATATGAGCCCTCGTCAGAAGTAGTGCACAACAGTCCCTTCAGAAAGTACTCACACCCTTGAATTATTTTCCACATTTTGTTGTGTTACAGCCTGAATTTAAAATGAATTATATTGAGATTTTGTTTCACTGGCCTACACACAACACCCCATAATGTCAAAGTAAAATTATGTATTTTTTTTTTCTTTACAAATTGGAAAAGTGAAATGTCTTGAGTCAATAGGGCTCTGGTGAAAAGTAGGGCATAGGGTTCCATTTGGAACTCACCCTATTGGAATGAAGCCCCTTCTCAATCTCTCTCCATGACAGATAAGCCCCTTGTCAATCTCTCTCCATGACAGATAAGCCCCTTGTCAATCTCTCTCCATGACAGACAAGCCCCTTCTCAATCTCTCTCCATGACAGACAAGCCCCTTGTCAATCTCTCTCCATGACAGACAAGCCCCTCAGGGTTTTCAGAACTGGGCTGTTTAGAATGGGGACTGATTGAGATAGATACCCTGTTGTTCTGATCAATAACTAACATGTGTGTGTGTGTGTGTGTGTGTGTGTGTGTGTGTGTGTGTGTGTGTGTGTGTGTGTGTGTGTGTGTGTGTGTGTGTGTGTGTGTGTGTGTGTGTGTGTGTGTGTGTGTGTGTGTGTGTGTGTGTGTGTGTGTGTGTGTGTGTGTGTGTGTGTGCGTGCGTGCGTGCGTGCGTGCGTGTGTGTGTGTGTGTTTATAGCAGTACATCATTCGTGCTCCCCTTTCACCATGCATTAATATCAGAAGTCGGATGGCAGAAGTCGGATGGTGTGATAAGAGTGTCTGCTAAATTATTAACTAAATATACGCACAAACCGGACAATTGATTATGTACACCCATCAACTGGCATCATGTAGTTGCTGCAGATTGGTGATTGGTGTTGGTCAGGTGTTGGTGATTAGTTGCCGGCTGCGTGCAGGCTGCGACAGAGCCTGGGCGCGAACCCAGAGACTCTGTTAAATAAATCCAGAGTCTGCAACACCACTAAGCAAGGGGCACCACCAAGCAAGTGGCAGCATGAAGACCAAGGAGCTCTACAAACAGGTCAGGGACAAAGTTGTGGAGAAGTACAGATAAGGGTTTAAAAAAAGGGTTTAAAAAAATATCTGAAACTTTGAACATTCCACGGAACACCATTAAATCCATTATAAAAAAATAGAAAGAATATGGCATCATAACAAACCTGCCAAGAGAGGGTCGCCCACCAAAACTCATGGACCAGGAAAAGAGGGCATTAATCAGAGAGTCAACAAAGAGACCAAAGATAACCCTGAAGGAGCTGCAAAGCTCCACAGCGGAGATTGGAGTATCTGTCCATAGGACCACTTTAAGCCGTACACTCCGCAGAGCTGGGCTTTACGGAATAGTGGCCAGAAAAAAAGCCATTGCTCAAGAAAAAATTAAGCAAACACGTTAGTTCGCCCAAAGGCATGTGGGAGGCTCCCCAAACATATATGGAAGAAGCTACTCTGGTCAGATGAGACACAAATGTAGCTTTTTGGCCATCAAGGAAAACGCTGTCTGGCGCAAAACCAACACCTCTCATCACCTTGAGAATATCATCCCCAGCTTGGTGGTGGCAGCATTATGCTGTGGGGATGTTTTTCATAGACAGGGACTGGGAAACTGGTCAGAAATGAAGGAATGATGGATGGCGCTAAATACAGGGAAATTCTTGAGGGAAACCTGCTTCAGTCTTCCAGAGATTTAAACTGAGACAGAGGTTCACCTTCCAGCAGGACAATGACCCTAAGCATACTGCTAAAGCAACACTCAAGTGGTTTAAGGGGAAACATTTAAATGTCTTGGAATGGCCTAGTCAAAGCCCAGACCTCAATCCAATTGAGAATCTGTGTTATGACTTAAAGATTGTTGTACACCAGTGGAACCCGTCCAACTTGAAGGAGCTGGAGCAGTTTTGCTTTGAAGAATGGGCAAACATCCCAGTGGCTAGATGTGCCAAGCTTATAGAGACATACCCCAAGATACTTGCAGCTGTAATTGCTGCAAAAGGTGGCTCTACAAAGTATTGACTTTGGGGGGGTGAATAGTTACGCACACTCAAGCTCTCTTTTTTTATGTTATTTATTTTTTGTTCCACAAAAAAAACTATTTTACATCTTCAAAGTGGTAGGCATGTTGTGTAAATCAAATGATACAACCCCCCCCCCCAAAATCTATTTTAATTCCAGGTTGTAAGGCAACAAAATAGGAAAAATGCCAAGGGGGGTGAAAACTTTCGCAAGCCACTGTATGTGGTGTTCAGGTCCACTCAGTGCTTGAGGCGTCATTACAGACACCCTGTTTCGAATTCAGGCTGTATCACAACTGGCCATGATTGGGGAGTCCTGCGCACAATTGGCCCATCGTTGCCAGGGTTTGGCCTGTGTAGGCTGTCATTGTAAATAAGAATTTGTTCTTAACTGACTTGCCTAGTTAAATAAAGGTTAAATAAATAAATATAGCCTACACAATGTCTTGCGGGAACCTGCACAATGTTAGTACAATACATTATTTCGATACATTGTAAAGAATTCAGTATTTTCCCACACTCTACCCCAGCCAGGTGCAAATTGGGGGAAGGACACAACGAATAAATAGCTTTGCATGTGTGGCTCCTTACCACAATCAGTCAGTGTGGAAAAAATAATCTCTGCTCAGTGGGCCTTAGAAATAATGTTTGCCGAGAGAGAAGCGAGTGTGGTAGGAGCGTTTTCCGAATATGAGGATAATGTCTCTGTCAATTGAGAGTCTGACAGTGAGTTGGAAGAAGAGGATGAGATTGACCCTCAGCCAGCCCCATGACCAGCCCGTCAGCAACCAGCCCCAGGACCAGCCCATCAGCAACCAACTCATCAGCAGCCAGGCTCAGGACCAGCCCGTCAGAAACCAGCTCATCAGCAGCCAGCCTCAGGACCAGCCCATCAGCAACCAGCTCATCAGCAGCCAGCCTCAGGACCAGCCCATCAGCAACCAGCTCATCAGCAGCCAGCCTCAGGACCAGCCCATCAGCAACCAGCTCATCAGCAGCCAGCCCCATGACCAGCCCATCAGCAACCAGCTCATCAGCAGCCAGCCTCAGGACCAGCCCATCAGCAACCAGCTCATCAGCAGCCAGCCCCATGACCAGCCCATCAGCAACCAGCTCATCAGCAGCCAGCCCCATGACCAGCCCATCAGCAACCAGCTCATCAGCAGCCAGCCCCATGACCAGCCCATCAGCAGCCAGCTCATCAGCAGCCTGCAGGAGGAGAAATATGGATGTAAAAAAACTGTGAAAATGAATGGTCTTCTTGCCCAAGGAATGAGCCACCCAACATGGCTTCCAATGTGATAAGGATGCAACCAGGGCTGGGTGTGGCGGTTACTCATGTGCAGGACATAAAGTCTTCTTTTGAACTGTTCATCCCAGACACCTTCCAGAAAATCATTCTGGACTGCACTAACTTGGAGGGAAGGTGTGTTTTTGGAGAGAGCTGGAAGGAGATGGACCAAACTAATTTACATGCATACTTTGGGGTTCTTCTGCTTGCTGGTGTTTTCAGATCCTATGGGGGATCCACAGAATCCCTGTGGGATGCAGAAACTGACAGAGAACTTTTCCGTGCAACAATGTCTCTGGAAAACTTCCACATTATTTCCAGGATTATCAGATTCGAAAATCAAGACATCAGACCAGCTCGGCGAAAGAGAGACAAGCTAGCTGCAATCAGGTCAGTGTGGGACAAGTGGGTGGACTGCCTTCCCCTGTTTTACAACTCTGGGCCCAACGTTACTGTTGATGAGCAGCTTGTGCCATATAGGGGCATTCAGCCAGTACATACAGTCTAAACCCGCAAAATATAGAATCAAGATCTGGGCTGCCTGTGATGCTGCTTCACATTATGTGTGGAACTTGCAAGTGTATATGGGGAAGCCAGATGGAGGAGTCCCTGAGAAGAACCAAGGGATGAGGGTTGTCCTGGACGTGACATTAGGGACTCCATGGCCACAACATCACATGAAATCCCTTTTTTTCTTTGCACAGGCTGGGACAGAAGTTCCCCAAGAGGAAGCTGATGATGGTAGGAAACAGTTTGAAAGAACAAGCCAGAGCTCCCACCTCAGCTGTTGAATACACGGAACAGGCCTATCAATTCCTGTAAATTTGTGTTCACTGCCAACACGTCCCTAGTGTCCTACATGCCAAAGAAAGGAAAAAATGTGGTACTCATGAGTACGTGGCAAAGGGATGGGAGACTTTGTGGCCAGAAATATCAAAAAACAGAAATCATAAAGGATTACAATGCCACAAAAGGAGGGGTGGACAATTTACACAACCTGGTGACTGGCTACAGCTGCAAGAGAAGAACCCTACGCTGGCCACTCGTGATATTCTTTAACATCTTGGACATCTCGGCGTACAACGCGTTTGTCATCTGGAGCGTTGAACCAGATTGGAACAGAGGGAAGCTCCAGAGGAGACGTCTCATTCTCGAGGAGCTGGGCAAGGCATTGGTAAGACCTCAAATCCAGAGGAGGCAACATATCCCAAGAACCCCAGCTTCTGCAGCCATCGTGAGGAGGATTCAGGAGAAGGATGCTGGTGCCCCGTCTGCCCGACCCACAGAACCAACAACTCCAATACAGGAAGTAAGTGTGAGTGATGTTGTTGCATGTGTGTGTGTGACTCTCCTACCTCGGGCTGCTGTAACTATATATGTGAGTGAGTGAATTGTTAGTAAAATTCCTGAACAAATTGTTTTCATCATTCTAGTTTGCAGCCGGTAGTGACAAGAAGAAGTGTTGCGATGTGTGAGGACCCAAGAAGGACAGGAAGACACGGTACACATGCATCAAGTGCAAGAAATACATATGCAACACACATGGTAAAACTCATGTGGTGTGCAGACCGGCCTTAATTGGTGTTCAATGGGGCTTATTTATTATTTCCATGAAATACTGTTTGTAAAATGTGTCCGTCCAATTTGTTCAGTTCAAAGCAATAAACATCAATAGTGATGAAAAACCTAGTTTCACTTATATTTGTTGAAGATAAACATGATTTATTCCACCCATGTCTTGATTATAATGGATTTCTGTTGACAAAAATCGTATTTTTTAAAAATAAAAATAAATATATAAATATTTATTGACAAATGTGATCTAGCAGAGGTAAATGGAAAATATTAACCATGAACGCTGTCTATATCGCTTGTATTTGATATAAGTGAACATCTAAGTATTAAGTATTTTTACTTAAATTGTTATGGCTGTATTGTTTTAAAAACCCTATAATGTTGTGGGTCCATCAGAACCACGAACATGGGGTGAATAACAAAAACATGAACACCACACAAGGGTTCAACTAATATTGAGTCACTGCTACGTTGAACAACACTCAGGTTGTCGTCAAGAGAGCTAGGGACATTTAATACACTCAGGTTGTTATCAAGAGAGCTAGGGACATTTAATACACTCAGGTTGTTATCAAGAGAGCTAGGGACATTTAATACACTCAGGTTGTCATCAAGAGACCTAGAGACATTTAATACACTCAGGTTGTCATCAAGAGAGCTAGAGACATTTAATACACTCAGGTTGTCATCAAGAGAGCTAGAGACATTTAATACACTCAGGTTGTCATCAAGAGAGCTAGAGACATTTAATACACTCAGGTTGTCATCAAGAGAGCTAGAGACATTTAATACACTTAGATTGTCATCAAGAGAGCTAGGGACATTTAATACACTCAGGTTGTCATCAAGAGAGCTAGGGACATTTAATACACTCAGATTGTCATCCAGAGAGCTGGGGACATTTAATACACTCAGATTGTCATCAAGAGAGCTAGGGACATTTAATACCCTCAGATTGTCATCAAGAGAGCTAGGGACATTTAATACCCTCAGGTTGTCATCAAGAGAGCTAGGGACATTTAATACACTCAGGTTGTCATCAAGAGAGCTAGGGACATTTAATACCCTCAGGTTGTCATCAAGAGAGCTAGGGACATTTAATACCCTCTGGTTGTCGTCAAGAGAGCTAGGGACATTTAATACACTCAGGTTGTCGTCAAGAGAGCTAGGAACATTTAATACACTCAGGTTGTCATCAAGAGAGCTAGGGACATTTAATATACTCAGGTTGTCATCAAGAGAGCTAGAGACATTTAATACACTCAGGTTGTCATCAAGAGAGCTAGGGACATTTAATACACTCAGGTTGTCATCAAGAGAGCTAGGGACATTTAATACACTCAGGTTGTCATCAAGAGAGCTAGGGACATTTAATACACTCAGGTTGTCGTCAAGAGAGCTAGGGGCATTTAATACACTCAGATTGTCATCAAGAGAGCTAGGGACATTCAATACACTCAGGTTGTCATCAAGAGAGCTAGGGACATTTAATACACTCAGGTTGTCATCAAGAGAGTTAGGGACATTTAATACACTCAGGTTGTCATCAAGAGAGCTAGGGACATTTAATACACTCAGATTGTCATCAAGAGAGCTAGGGACATTTAATACACTCAGATTGTCATCAAGAGAGCTAAGGACATTTAATACACTCAGATTGTCATCAAGAGAGCTAGGGACATTTAATACACTCAGGTTGTCATCAAGAGAGCTAGGGACATTTAATACACTCAGGTTGTCGTCAAGAGAGCTGGGGACATTTAATAAACTCAGGTTGTCATGAAGAGAGCTAGGGACATTTAATACACTCAGGTTGTCGTCAAGAGAGCTAGGGACATTTAATACACTCAGGTTGTCGTCAAGAGAGCTGGGGACATTTAATACACTCAGGTTGTCGTCAAGAGAGCTAGGGACATTTAATACACTCAGGTTGTCGTCAAGAGAGCTAGGGACATTTAATACACTCAGATTGTCGTCAAGAGAGCTAGAGACATTTAATACACTCAGGTTGTCGTCAAGAGAGCTAGAGACATTTAATACACTCAGGTTGTCGTCAAGAGAGCGAAAGACATTTAATACACTCAGGTTGTCATCAAGAGAGCTAGGGACATTTAATACACTCAGGTTGTCGTCAAGAGAGCTAGGGACATTTAATACACTCAGGTTGTCGTCAAGAGAGCTAGGGACATTTAATACTCTCAGGTTGTCGTCAAGAGAGCTAGGGACATTTAATACACTCAGGTTGTCGTCAAGAGAGCTGGGGATATTTAATACACTCAGGTTGTCGTCAAGAGAGCTAGGGACATTTAATACACTCAGGTTGTCGTCAAGAGAGCTAGGGACATTTAATACACTCAGGTTGTCATCAAGAGAGCTAGGGACATTTAATACACTCAGGTTGTCGTCAAGAGAGCTAGGGACATTTAATACACTCAGGTTGTCATCAAGAGAGCTAGGGACATTTAACACACTCAGGTTGTCATCAAGAGAGCTAGGGACATTTAATACACTCAGGTTGTCATCAAGAGAGCTAGGGACATTTAACACACTCAGGTTGTCGTCAAGAGAGCCAGGGACATTTAATACACTCAGGTTGTCGTCAAGAGATCTGGGGACATTTAATACACTCTGGTTGTCAACTTTATATCTTTAGAATGCATTCACCTAAATCCACAAAATACACCTGAATGGATTTCTGCAAATATGTAAATACCACGGGAGTCCTCTTTCATTTGGGAACTTTACAGTCCTATTCATCAAACAACCATAAAAAGGTGGCTATCTTTCCCTATACGCACATCAACAACTACAAGATCAACAACTAATGCTAGCCAGATCAACAGCTAATGCTAGCCAGATCAACAACTAATGCTAGCCAGATCAACAGCTAAAGCTAGCCAGATCAACAACTAATGTAAACAAGATCAATAACTAATGCTAGCCAGATCAACAGCTAATGCTAGCCAGATCAACAACTAATGCTAGCCAGATCAACAGCTAAAGCTAGCCAGATCAACAACTAATGTAAACAAGATCAATAACTAATGCTAGCCA
Source organism: Salvelinus alpinus (assembly GCF_045679555.1). Classification (NCBI taxonomy): domain Eukaryota; kingdom Metazoa; phylum Chordata; class Actinopteri; order Salmoniformes; family Salmonidae; genus Salvelinus; species Salvelinus alpinus. The sequence continues at coordinate 5,880,520 of NC_092087.1, forward strand.
GATCAACAGCTAATGCTAGCCAGATCAACAGCTAATGCTAGCCAGATCAACAGCTAATGCTAGCCAGATCAACAGCTAATGCTAGCCAGATCATCACCTAATGCTAGCCAGATCATCAACTAATGCTAGCCAGATCATCAACTAATGCTAGCCAGATCAACAGCTAATGCTAGCCAGATCATCAACTAATGCTAGCCAGATCAACAACTAATGCTAGCCAGTGCAAGATGAGCTAAAATGTAATGAAGGAACCTTAGATAAACCCATCAAACTTTTTCAGCTAGTTGCCTGTCAAAATTGCACTGATAAACGATGTGGAATAGTAAGTAGCCTGTTCATATTTCTGCAGCTTGTCTGCAAATGCATACTTGTCCCATCCAAACACCCAAGCTAACTGGTTAAAGTTGGCTAGCTCGCTACTTAGAGACATAAATGAGAGAACACCTCACAATTTTACTCACCCTAGCAGAGCTGGTTTTTGGCTGTTTACATGTTATCTAGAGCGTTCGTGACTAACTTACTTTTTTGCCCGTCATATTCAGCGGGTGTTGCACGTTGCTAAATTCATCAAATATTCTGCGCTCTAGCACACTCAGATAAGAGTGCTCTGAAATCAGAGTAGATCCCCCAAGAGTGAATTTGCAAATGCAAGAGATATGCTATCTGGATAATAGTCGTTCAAGTTCAGCATAGCTAGCTAGCAAAGCAATTCACATTTCTTGCTAGCTGACACCTGCATCTCTCATGTGTAGCTACCAAAAAATTATATGAGGGGGAAAAAGTCAAGGTTATGCGTTTTTAGCTTTCTACATAGATAGATACGCTAACCTATTAGCCAAGTTATGACTGACTTGTGGTCATTGCCCTTGCTAGTTTGATTGTATTGACTTTCCCAGGCCTTAGTTACATTTGTCCGTTTATGTCCAAAATATTGAGTCATGGAAACTGAAACAGTGCATCCCGAATGGAGGCAGCAAACAATGTACCAGGCCAGATGTGATTTACAACCTAATAGCAATATTTTTTGGACTGACAAGAAATGTATCAGTGAATTATATGAATCATGCATTGAACTGCATTCATCTATTCAGCCAACAATGCCTTAGTGTACGTCACGGAATGCTGAGTCAAATAGAACCTTTTTTAAAACCTCTTTTAAAGTTCGTTTTTTAGCATAAACTGGACATGTGATATTTTTGACTGATAGTATGATTGTTGCATATCTGCAAAGTAGCTAAATCTCTGTCCGATCCACTTTAATGTTCATAAACCAATAAAAAGGTCATGTCTAGGTCAGACTGATAACACTTTAATTGTTAAGTTGTAAAAGGGTTAACATATTTTTTTTTTTTAAACAGTCGTAAATAATTAATAAGGAGGCTGCAAGAAGATGCTGTTAAACCATTAAATGGAAGTACTAAATCCCAGGTCAAGACCATTTGACGTCAGTTTAACCTTGTTTCTCTGGCTTGGCATTTAATCACTGTTGTGTATAAGACAGCATTATTTTTGCAAACATGAGAGCAGAAGGGTCAGTCAGAAACCGCTCTACATGGATCTGGCATAGCGAGGGTTAAAACCCCATCAAGACAGACACCACCGCACCCCTTATTATACAGAGATGAATAGAGCATCTTAATATATTTTTTGTCCAGTTTACAGAGAAAGAAAAATATAACTTTACATTAGTAGCAAAACCCAATGACCAAAGTGTAACGTAAACGGTAAATTACAACGTCTACTGTGATGTTTTAGAATGAATATGATTTCCAGAACTGTGTGTGGTTCGTTTATATAATCATGTAATAATGGCAGCTGGATTATTGTCATTGTTCCGTAATGTAATACTGACTGTAGGGTTAATTGCCATTGATTTATTGTCTTGCACAGTGTATCACCTCCTACAGCTTTTCCCCGAGAGAGAAAAATACAATATTCCAATCAGCCTCTTAGTGTCCTGCCTCCGCCACTTACATTTAGAGTAAATGCATGGTGTTATCGGCTACAGTAAACCTGTCACATTATATACGGGCCATGTATACTCTCCCATTAATAGCAGGCTTTAAACCTCTTTCAGGGGGTGTCTTCTCCTAACCCCTATTTAGTCCTGACGCGTTAATGTTCTCTGACTCACCGCTGGCACGTCCCTGAATAACTTGGATAATTACGAAGAAGAAGAAATCACATTCACAGGAAATGTGTGAGACTGAGTCTGGGTATTTGCTCCAACGACAGAGTTGTTTGTAGTTCCAGAGGTAAGGAGAGAGAATTTCCTGGAAGTGGTCCTTCGGGGGGGCCTAAACACAAATCTCTATAAATATGTGCCAACATGTCTCAACATCTACCAACATTTCCCAAAACAACTAAAGCCTTTTACAGAGTGCCTTCAGAAATGATTTAAACCCCTTGACGTATTCCCACATTTAGTTGTGTTACAGCCTGAATTTCAAATTGAATAAAACATTTTTACCTCATAATGACAAAGTGAAAACATGTTTTTAGAAATTATTGAACATTGATTGAAAATTAAATACACAAACATTTAAATTACATAAATATTCACATCCCTGAGTCAATATATGTTAGAATCACCTTAGGCAGTGATTACAGCTGTGAGTCTTTCTGGGTGAGACTTTAAAAGAGCTTTGCACTCCTGAATTGTACACTAATTACCCATTATTATCGTCAGCATTTTTCAAGCTCTGTCAAATTGGCTGTTGATCATTGCTAGACAACCATTTTCAAGTCTTGCCAAAAAAAAAGTAGACAATAGGTAATTGTCTTAATTCCCACCCTCATTCAGAATAAATGTAGAATTAACTGGTAACAATATATTGAATCACATTTCATTAATGGGCTCCCCTGAATAAAAAATAACAATAAAATAAACTAGTAGTTCATGCATAGAAAAATGTGTCATGACTGTCCTGTGAGAATTAAATGGCTCAGATCAGCTGGTTGACAATAACCAGACCCCCTCCTACCCCCGCATGAGGGGAGGAGGGAACTTCCGGGTTGACAGCTCACACTCTGTGGTAAATTAAGCAGGAGAGGACTCTCTCTTTACCCTCCGGTATTGACTCTCAATACTGGCCCCTGGACAGTGCTACTGATGGTAAATTAAGCAGGAGAGGACTTTCTCCGGTAATGGCTAAAGCAGGAATTCCCAAACTGGGGTACATCGGGGGTACGGCAAATAAAATATCATTCACATAAACAGTCCATTTATTTTTTCCAACGGGGCTATACATTTGGGTAAGTTTTTTTTCCTTACCTGAGAAGCCTCGTTTCACTGCCAAAAAATAAAATTAAACCATCTAGTGTTCAGCGAAATAACAACACAATGTCAAATACAGGATACCTAGTCAAATAATTAACATCCAATCACCTTATCTGTTACTCTCTCACAGGAATTCCACTAACGGTCCGTATGTAGCCAAAGGTAGCTCATGATCACTCCGAAAATGTATAAATGGTTAAAAAAAGTAAGGCCCGCAACCATAGAGACACATACCAGCTCTACTGGTAGTACTGCTACTACCAGCAGTACTACACCTGCACCTGTCGACTACACAAGTTGCTCTGCTTCCATGAGAACATCCAAGGCTAGCATCAGTAATTCTACATTTGTTGTTAGCCCAGCTAGCATGGACACTGACAGTTGTTAATCTGATGCAGCCGAAGAGCTACTTCCCCCTTACCCCGGTAAAGCACCGAACGACAGACAGGGACGTTGGACCATCGAAGAGGCGCAACTATGATGAGAACTACATTGATTTGGTGTTCACTTATATTGGGAGTAGTGCCTTTCCTCAGCCACAGTGTGTTATATGTACAAAAGTACTAGCTCACAACTCGATGAAACCTTCACTCTTGCACAGACATTTAGAAACAAAACATGCCAATTTGAAAAATAAGCCACAGGAGTTTTTTGAGCTAGAATTAAGACGACTTTCGAGTAGTAAGACATAGGTAAATGCAACAAGTACTGGACAGCTTTGTGACATCAAATGGAGTTGTGGTCAAGATGTGTTGGTATCTGTACTGATGGTGCAAAAGCCATGTCAGGGAGACATAGTAGAGTGGTAACGCTCGTGCAAGCAGTTGCTCCCGAAGCCACTTGGGTACACTGCAGCATCCACCGAGAGGCTCTTGCTGCCAAGGGATTGCCCGACAGCTTGAAAGACGTTTTGGACACTGCAGTGAAAATGGTTAACTTTGTTAAAGGATGTCAACAGCTTGTGGCCTCCTTCCTCTGCCTGGGGTTCCATCGGCCATGCAAACCGCTGAGGCTCTTTTCATGCACGTCTTCCGGTACTAAGGGATCCCGGAGGAAATTGTGTCAGACCGTGGCCCTCAGTTCATGGAATGCCTGGGGGTCACAGTCAGTCTCACCTACAGGTATTGTCCTCAAGCTAATGGGCAGGTGGAGAGGGTCGATCAGGAGGTGGGCAGGTTCCTGAAGTGTTACTGTCAGGATCGGCCAGGGGATTGGGCGGATTTTCTACCTTGGGCGGAGTACGCACAAAATACCCTCCGCCGCTCCTCTACTAACGCTCCTTTCCAGTGCGTGTTGGGGAATCAGCCGGCCCTGGCACCTTGGCATCCGAGGCTCCTGCGGTGGACGAGTTGTTTCGGAGGAGATCTGGAACGCTGCGCACACTCATCTCCAGTGAGCCGTACATCGGCACAAGGAACAGGCTGATCGCAACTGCAGTGAGGTGCCTGTTTTCTTCCCAGGCGACCGGGTCTGGCTCTCCACCCAGAACCTGCCTCTCCGTCTGCCCTGACGGAAGTAGAGCCTGCGGATTGTGGGGCCGCTTAAAGTCCTGAGGAGGGTTAATGAGGTAACGTACCGTTTACAACTCCCTTTTGATTACCGCATTTATCCAACCTTTCATGTGTCTCTCCTTAGGCCAGTGGTGCTTGGTCCCCTCGCTCAGACTGGACCCAGTGACGCCCCACCTCTGGCTCTGGACGTCGAGGGAGGTCCGGCGTACTCAGTCCGTGACGTCCTGGATTCGGGGGGGGAGGGGGCGTCTCCAGTACCTCATCAACTGGGAGGCCCAGAGGAGCGGTGCTGGGTTCTTGCAGTGGACATCCTGGAAGCTTCGCTGGGATTTTCACCGTCGGCGCCCGGACCGACCCGCACCGCTCCCCTGTGGTCGTCCCCGAGGCCGGTGTCGTCCCACCGCTGGTGCTGCGCATTGGGGGGTGGGTACTGTCATGGATCCCCCCAGTACTGCTGCTCATTCTGTTCACCAGTTCCGGAGGTCGACGTCACCGGCCTTCTAGGCTTCATTAAACAGGATTCATTATCATCAACCCCGGACTGTCTTGTCTGATTACGCACACCTGTTTCCCATTTCCCCTGATTAGTATGTTATATATGTGCCCTCTGTTCCCCATTGTCCTTGTCGGTTATTGTTCCCATGTCCGTTGGTGGTGTGAGTACCTATGCGTTGGTGCAGCTGTTATGCTGCGTGCTATATATATATTGTGTATTACGGGTCTCGTCCCTTGTCGTTCGAGGTTTACGCTCGCTCTTTTGTTTGGGTACATCCCAGTGTTTTGTATATGTGCTTGTTTTGGGTATATTAAAAACCCCTATTGTGTATTCCTGCACCTGTCTCCAAATCCTTTATACCAGCTTGACAAAGCAAGGCCCCTGAACTCTCGTGTATTTTCTGCACTATGCAATGATATGGGCAGCGACCATGTAACGCTTTTACAACATTCAGAACTGCACTGGTTAAGAACGGGCAAAGTATTGACACTTTTTTTTAAATGAGAGACGAGCTTAAAGTTTTCTTTACTGACCATAATTTTCACTTATCTGACCACTTGCATGATGGCGAGTTTCTCACACGACTGGCCAATCTGGGTGATGTTTGTTCGCGCCTGAATGATCTGAATCTAGGATTAAAGGGACTCTCCGCAACTATATTCAATGTGCAGAAAAAAATGTAGGCTATGAATAAGAAGTTGGAGCTCTTCTCTGTCTGCATTAACAAGGACAACACACAGGTCTTTCCATAATTGTGTTAATGCAAGGGTGGCAGGTAGCTTAGTGGTCAGAGTGTTGCGCCAGTAACCAAAAAGTTGCTGGATTGAATCCCTGAGCTGGCTAGGTAAAAATCGCCATTCTTCCCCTTAAAATTGCAGTTAACCCACTGTTCACCGGTAGGCTGTCATTGTAAATAAGAATTTGTTGATAACTGATTTGCCTATGCAAATGAACTCAGGCTTATGGACAATGTCAAATGTGATCTAGTGAAGCACCTGAGTCAGTTGGGTGCGCAATTATGGAGGTACTTTCCCGAAACGGATGACACAAACAACTGGATCTGATATCTGAACAAGAGAGCATCATCGAAATTGCAACAAATGGTTTTGTGAAAATGTTATTTAATCAGAAGCCACTTCCAGATTTCTGGATTGGGGCTGCGCTCAGAGTATCCTGCCTTGGCAAATTACGCTGTTAAGACACTGATGCAATTTGTAACCACTTACCTACAGTGCCTTGCAAAAGTATTCATCCCTCTTGGTGTTTTTACAATTTTTTTGCATTACAACCTGTAATTTAAATAGATTTTAATTTGGATTTCATCTAATGGAGCTGCAAAGATCCACAGCGGAGATTGGATATCTGTCCATAGGACCACTTTAAGCCGTGCACTCTACAAAGCTGGGCCATTGCTTTTTCCGACCACTTTTTCAAATTTTGGCCTAAAATGACATAGCCAAATATAACTGCCTGTAGCTCAGGCCCTAAAGCAAGGATATGCATATTCTTCGTACCATTTGAAAGGAAGCAAAGGAATGTAGGAGAATGTAACACAATAGCTCTAGTAAAAGATAATACAAAGAAAAAAAAAACCATTATTTTGTATTTTTTTTGTACCATCTTTGAAATGCAAGAGAAAGGCCATAATGTATTATTCCAGTCCAGATGCGATTTAGATGTTGGCCACTAGATGGAGGCAGTGTATTTGCAAAGTTTTAGACTGATCCAATGAACCATTGTATTTCTGTTCAAAATATTGTATCAAGACTTCTCAATAGTGCCCAATTTGTTAATTAATAACTTTTCATGTTAAAAAAATAGCAATATATTCGTTCACTGCAATAGCTACTGTAAATTGGACAGTGCAGTTAGATTAACAATTATTTAATTAATAATTTACATTTTCTAACAATTTCAGATATGTCTATGTCCTGGGAAATGTTCTTGTTACTTACCACCTCATGCTAATCGCATTAGCCTACGTTAGCTTAACCATCCCGCGGACACTGACCCCGAAGTTTAAACATACTTATTCCGTGGTGACTCAAATCCTAATGAGTTAATTGTTATATTATTAAGTTAAACAAAGTTAGTGGATTAAATAAATATCAGTCATCATATTAATGAAAGTAAAGTCATGACAAATGTTATGTGTGGTTTTTCCATAGTTTAATCCGGTAAAAGTACTTCCTGTAGTGTCTTATGCTGCCTGTCACACAGTAAGTTATGATGCAGTTCTATCAATGTACTTCTGCTCCTCAATGTCTTATAGGCCTATCATGCATTTCATGCAAACAAACACTTCTTACTCATTACATTTGTACAAATACAAAACTTTCAATCAATCCTCCAATGTCACTATAATTTCCATTCCAACATTACATGTATCCATCGCAGTGTAATTATATACCGCCGAAGTACAGTTTTCGGTCATTGTACATACCATGTGTAAGTCAGATGCCCATCATTCACAACCAATTCTAACGATTTTGGCGCTGTATAGGACTGAGGCCAACACATCCCTCCTTGTCTTCCCCGACCAGATCTCCGGACTTCCAAAAGCGTTCCACGGGAATTCTGGCCCATCTTGACTCCAAATGCTTCCCACAGCGGTGTCATGTGGAAATTAAATGTGGAAAAAGTCAAGGTGTCTGAATACTTTCTGAATGCACTGTGTGAATATATATTTATTTTATTCAGAGTGAAAGACACTTTTGTTTGTGTTTTTTTCCGCTGTCTCTGGTGATGAAGTCTTTTACAAATCTGTAGAAGCAGAAACACATCTATAGCAGCTAGATCATTATTGAAGCATCTCATACGGGTTGGTCATAATTCAAAGCTGAAACTAATAAACCTAACAAGGCGTTGTGTCCTCTATGAGCAGCAGATGCATGTCATTTAACACTTCACTCTCTCGCGGATTACTTAAATGCATTAGCATGTCCTCATAATTAGTGTCTGTGCATTACACTGTTAGTTTACACCTGTTGTTTACGAAGAATATGACAAATAACATCATAATTAGTGTCTTTTGGTGTGAGGCGATGGGGCAAACAGGAGCTCTGTCGTCATAATTAGTGTATTTTGGTGTGGAGCGATGGGGATAACAGGAGCTCAGTCCTCATAATTAGTGTCTTTTGGTGTGAGGCGATGGGGCAAACAGGAGCTCTGTCGTCATAATTAGTGTCTTTTGGTGTGAGGCGATGGGGCAAACAGGAGCTCTGTCCTCATAGTCAGTGTCTTTTGGTGTGGGGCGATGGGGTAAACAGGAGCTCTGTCGTCATAGTCAGTGTCTTTTGGTGTGAGGCGATGGGGCTAGCAGGAGCTCTGTCGTCATAATTAGTGTCTTTTGGTGTGGAGCGATGTGGCTAACAGGAGCTCTGTCGTCATAATTAGTGTCTTTTGGTGTGGAGCGATGGGGCTAACAGGAGCTCTGTCGTCATAATTAGTGTCTTTTGGTGTGGAGCGATGTGGCTAACAGGAGCTCTGTCGTCATAATTAGTGTCTTTTGGTGTGGAGCGATGTGGCTAACAGGAGCTCTGTCGTCATAATTAGTGTCTTTTGGTGTGGAGCGATGGGGCTAACAGGAGCTCTGTCCTCATAATTAGTGTCTTTTGGTGTGAGGCGATGGGGCAAACAGGAGCTCTGTCCAACATAGTCAGTGTCTTTTGGTGTGGAGCGATGGGGCTAGCAGGAGCTCTGTCCTCATAGTCAGTGTCTTTTGGTGTGTGGCGATGGGGCTAACAGAAGCTCTGTCGTCATAGTCAGTGTCTTTTGGTGTGGAGCGATGGGGCTAGCAGGAGCTCTGTCCTCATAGTTAGTGTCTTTTGGTGTGTGGCGATGGGGCTAGCAGGAGCTCTGTCCTCATAGTTAGTGTCTTTTGGTGTGTGGCGATGGGGCTAACAGGAGCTCTGTCCTCATAGTCAGTGTCTTTTGGTGTGTGGCGATGGGGCTAACAGGAGCTCTGTCGTCATAATTAGTGTCTTTTGGTGTGAGGCGATGGGGCAAACAGGAGCTCTGTCCAACATAGTCAGTGTCTTTTGGTGTGGGGCGATGGGGCAAACAGGAGCTCTGTCCTCATAGTTAGTGTCTTTTGGTGTGTGGCGATGGGGCAAACAGGAGCTCTGTCCTCATAGTCAGTGTCTTTTGGTGTGGAGCGATGGGGCTAACAGGAGCTCTGTCCTCATAGTTAGTGTCTTTTGGTGTGTGGCGATGGGGCTAACAGGAGCTCTGTCCTCATAGTCAGTGTCTTTTGGTGTGAGGCGATGGGGCAAACAGGAGCTCTGTCCTCATAGTTAGTGTCTTTTGGTGTGGGGCGATGGGGCAAACAGGAGCTCTGTCGTCATAATTAGTGTCTTTTGGTGTGAGGCGATGGGGCAAACAGGAGCTCTGTCCAACATAGTCAGTGTCTTTTGGTGTGGGGCGATGGGGCAAACAGGAGCTCTGTCCTCATAGTCAGTGTCTTTTGGTGTGTGGCGATGGGGCTAACAGGAGCTCTGTCGTCATAGTCAGTGTATTTTGGTGTGGAGCGATGGGGCTAGCAGGAGCTCTGTCCTCATAGTTAGTGTCTTTTGGTGTGAGGCGATGGGGCTAACAGGAGCTCTGTCGTCATAGTCAGTGTATTTTGGTGTGGAGCGATGGGGCTAGCAGGAGCTCTGTCCTCATAGTTAGTGTCTTTTGGTGTGAGGCGATGGGGCTAACAGGAGCTCTGTCCTCATAGTCAGTGTCTTTTGGTGTGAGGCGATGGGGCAAACAGGAGCTCTGTCCTCATAGTCAGTGTCTTTTGGTGTGGAGCGATGGGGCTAACAGGAGCTCTGTCCTCATAGTTAGTGTCTTTTGGTGTGTGGCGATGGGGCTAACAGGAGCTCTGTCGTCATAGTCAGTGTCTTTTGGTGTGTGGCGATGGGGCTAACAGGAGCTCTGTCGTCATAGTCAGTGTCTTTTGGTGTGAGGCGATGGGGCAAACAGGAGCTCTGTCCTCATACTCAGTGTCTTTTGGTGTGGAGCGATGGGGCTAACAGGAGCTCTGTCCTCATAGTTAGTGTCTTTTGGTGTGTGGCGATGGGGCTAACAGGAGCTCTGTCGTCATAGTCAGTGTCTTTTGGTGTGAGGCGATGGGGCAAACAGGAGCTCTGTCGTCATAATTAGTGTCTTTTGGTGTGAGGCGATGGGGCTAACAGGAGCTCTGTCCTCATAGTCAGTGTATTTTGGTGTGTGGCGATGGGGCTAACAGGAGCTCTGTCCTCATACTCAGTGTCTTTTGGTGTGGAGCGATGGGGCTAACAGGAGCTCTGTCCTCATAGTTAGTGTCTTTTGGTGTGTGGCGATGGGGCTAACAGGAGCTCTGTCGTCATAGTCAGTGTCTTTTGGTGTGAGGCGATGGGGCAAACAGGAGCTCTGTCGTCATAATTAGTGTCTTTTGGTGTGAGGCGATGGGGCTAACAGGAGCTCTGTCGTCATAGTCAGTGTCTTTTGGTGTGGAGCGATGGGGCAAACAGGAGCTCTGTCCTCATAGTCAGTGTCTTTTGGTGTGTGGCGATGGGGCAAACAGGAGCTCTGTCCTCATAGTTAGTGTCTTTTGGTGTGGGGCGATGGGGCTAACAGGAGCTCTGTCCTCATAGTTAGTGTCTTTTGGTGTGTGGCGATGGGGCTAACAGGAGCTCTGTCGTCATAGTTAGTGTCTTTTGGTGTGTGGCGATGGGGCTAACAGGAGCTCTGTCGTCATAATTAGTGTCTTTTGGTGTGAGGCGATGGGGCTAACAGGAGCTCTGTCCTCATAGTTAGTGTCTTTTGGTGTGTGGCGATGGGGCTAACAGGAGCTCTGTCGTCATAATTAGTGTCTTTTGGTGTGAGGCGATGGGGCAAACAGGAGCTCTGTCCAACATAGTCAGTGTCTTTTGGTGTGGGGCGATGGGGCAAACAGGAGCTCTGTCCTCATAGTTAGTGTCTTTTGGTGTGAGGCGATGGGGCAAACAGGAGCTCTGTCGTCATAGTCAGTGTCTTTTGGTGTGAGGCGATGGGGCAAACAGGAGCTCTGTCGTCATAGTCAGTGTATTTTGGTGTGGAGCGATGGGGCTAGCAGGAGCTCTGTCCTCATAGTTAGTGTCTTTTGGTGTGAGGCGATGGGGCAAACAGGAGCTCTGTCCTCATAGTTAGTGTCTTTTGGTGTGTGGCGATGGGGCTAACAGGAGCTCTGTCCTCATAGTCAATGTCTTTTGGTGTGAGGCGATGGGGCAAACAGGAGCTCTGTCCTCATAGTCAGTGTCTTTTGGTGTGTGGCGATGGGGCTAACAGGAGCTCTGTCCTCATAGTCAGTGTCTTTTGGTGTGTGGCGATGGGGCTAACAGGAGCTCTGTCCTCATAGTTAGTGTCTTTTGGTGTGTGGCGATGGGGCTAACAGGAGCTCTGTCGTCATAGTCAGTGTCTTTTGGTGTGTGGCGATGGGGCTAACAGGAGCTCTGTCCTCATAGTCAGTGTCTTTTGGTGTGTGGCGATGGGGCTAACAGGAGCTCTGTCCTCATAGTTAGTGTCTTTTGGTGTGTGGCGATGGGGCTAACAGGAGCTCTGTCGTCATAGTCAGTGTCTTTTGGTGTGTGGCGATGGGGCTAACAGGAGCTCTGTCCTCATAGTCAGTGTATTTTGGTGTGTGGCGATGGGGCTAACAGGAGCTCTGTCCTCATAGTCAGTGTCTTTTGGTGTGTGGCGATGGGGCTAGCAGGAGCTCTGTCCTCATACTCAGTGTCTTTTGGTGTGGAGCGATGGGGCTAACAGGAGCTCTGTCCTCATAGTCAGTGTATTTTGGTGTGGGGCGATGGGGCTAACAGGAGCTCTGTCCTCATAGTCAGTGTATTTTGGTGTGGGGCAATGGGGCTAACAGGAGCTCTGTCCTCATAGTCAGTGTATTTTGGTGTGGGGCGATGGGGCTAACAGGAGCTCTGTCCTCATAGTCAGTGTATTTTGGTGTGTGGCGATGGGGCTAGCAGGAGCTCTGTCCTCATAGTCAGTGTCTTTTGGTGTGGAGCGATGGGGCTAACAGGAGCTCTGTCCTCATAGTCAGTGTATTTTGGTGTGTGGCGATGGGGCTAGCAGGAGCTCTGTCCTCATAGTTAGTGTCTTTTGGTGTGTGGGGATGGGGCTAGCAGGAGCTCTGTCCTCATAGTTAGTGTCTTTTGGTGTGTGGCGATGGGGCAAACAGGAGCTCTGTCCAACATAGTCAGTGTCTTTTGGTGTGGGGCGATGGGGCAAACAGGAGCTCTGTCCTCATAGTCAGTGTCTTTTGGTGTGTGGCGATGGGGCTAACAGGAGCTCTGTCCTCATAGTCAGTGTCTTTTGGTGTGTGGCGATGGGGCTAACAGGAGCTCTGTCCTCATAGTCAGTGTCTTTTGGTGTGTGGCGATGGGGCTAACAGGAGCTCTGTCCTCATAGTCAGTGTCTTTTGGTGTGTGGCGATGGGGCTAACAGGAGCTCTGTCCTCATAGTCAGTGTCTTTTGGTGTGTGGCGATGGGGCTAACAGGAGCTCTGTCCTCATAGTCAGTGTCTTTTGGTGTGGAGCGATGGGGCTAACAGGAGCTCTGTCCTCATAGTCAGTGTATTTTGGTGTGGGGCGATGGGGCTAACAGGAGCTCTGTCCTCATAGTCAGTGTCTTTTGGTGTGGGGCGATGTGGCTAACAGGAGCTCTGTCCTCATAGTTAGTGTCTTTTGGTGTGGAGCGATGTGGCTAACAGGAGCTCTGTCCTCATAATCAGTGTATTTTGGTGTGGGGCGATGGGGCTAACAGGAGCTCTGTCCTCATAGTCAGTGTATTTTGGTGTGGGGCGATGGGGCTAACAGGAGCTCTGTCCTCATAGTCAGTGTATTTTGGTGTGTGGCGATGGGGCTAGCAGGAGCTCTGTCCTCATAGTCAGTGTCTTTTGGTGTGGAGCGATGGGGCTAACAGGAGCTCTGTCCTCATAGTCAGTGTATTTTGGTGTGGAGCGATGGGGCTAACAGGAGCTCTGTCCTCATAGTCAGTGTATTTTGGTGTGAGGCGATGGGGCTAACAGGAGCTCTGTCCTCATAGTCAGTGTCTTTTGGTGTGAGGCGATGGGGCTAACAGGAGCTCTGTCCTCATAATTAGTGTCTTTTGGTGTGAGGCGATGGGGCTAACAGGAGCTCTGTCCTCATAGTCAGTGTCTTTTGGTGTGTGGCGATGGGGCTAACAGGAGCTCTGTCCTCATAGTTAGTGTCTTTTGGTGTGAGGCGATGGGGCTAACAGGAGCTCTGTCCTCATAGTCAGTGTCTTTTGGTGTGAGGCGATGGGGCTAACAGGAGCTCTGTCCTCATAGTTAGTGTCTTTTGGTGTGGAGCGATGTGGCTAACAGGAGCTCTGTCCTCATAGTTAGTGTCTTTTGGTGTGGAGCGATGGGGCTAGCAGGAGCTCTGTCCTCATAGTCAGTGTCTTTTGGTGTGGGGCGATGGGGCAAACAGGAGCTCTGTCCTCATAGTCAGTGTCTTTTGGTGTGTGGCGATGGGGCAAACAGGAGCTCTGTCCTCATAGTTAGTGTCTTTTGGTGTGGGGCGATGGGGCTAACAGGAGCTCTGTCGTCATAATTAGTGTCTTTTGGTGTGGAGCGATGGGGCTAACAGGAGCTCTGTCCTCATAGTTAGTGTCTTTTGGTGTGTGGCGATGGGGCTAACAGGAGCTCTGTCCTCATAGTTAGTGTCTTTTGGTGTGTGGCGATGGGGCTAACAGGAGCTCTGTCCTCATAGTTAGTGTCTTTTGGTGTGTGGCGATGGGGCTAACAGGAGCTCTGTCCTCATAGTTAGTGTCTTTTGGTGTGGGGCGATGGGGCTAACAGGAGCTCTGTCCTCATAGTCAGTGTCTTTTGGTGTGGAGCGATGGGGCTAGCAGGAGCTCTGTCCTCATAGTCAGTGTCTTTTGGTGTGGAGCGATGGGGCTAACAGGAGCTCTGTCCTCATAGTCAGTGTATTTTGGTGTGTGGCGATGGGGCTAGCAGGAGCTCTGTCCTCATAGTTAGTGTCTTTTGGTGTGGAGCGATGGGGCTAACAGGAGCTCTGTCGTCATAGTCAGTGTCTTTTGGTGTGGAGCGATGGGGCTAACAGGAGCTCTGTCCTCATAGTCAGTGTATTTTGGTGTGTGGCGATGGGGCTAGCAGGAGCTCTGTCCTCATAGTTAGTGTCTTTTGGTGTGGGGCGATGGGGCTAGCAGGAGCTCTGTCCTCATAGTTAGTGTCTTTTGGTGTGAGGCGATGGGGCTAACAGGAGCTCTGTCCTCATAGTTAGTGTCTTTTGGTGTGGGGCGATGGGGCTAGCAGGAGCTCTGTCCTCATAGTTAGTGTCTTTTGGTGTGTGGCGATGGGGCTAACAGGAGCTCTGTCCTCATAGTCAGTGTATTTTGGTGTGGGGCGATGGGGCTAACAGGAGCTCTGTCCTCATAGTCAGTGTATTTTGGTGTTGGGCGATGGGGCTAACAGGAGCTCTGTCCTCATAGTCAGTGTCTTTTGGTGTGAGGCGATGGGGCAAACAGGAGCTCTGTCCAACATAGTCAGTGTCTTTTGGTGTGGGGCGATGGGGCAAACAGGAGCTCTGCCCTCATAGTTAGTGTCTTTTGGTGTGTGGCGATGGGGCTAACAGAAGCTCTGTCGTCATAGTCAGTGTCTTTTGGTGTGGAGCGATGGGGCAAACAGGAGCTCTGTCGTCATAGTCAGTGTCTTTTGGTGTGGAGCGATGGGGCTAACAGGAGCTCTGTCCTCATAGTCAGTGTCTTTTGGTGTGTGGCGATGGGGCTAACAGGAGCTCTGTCGTCATAGTCAGTGTCTTTTGGTGTGTGGCGATGGGGCAAACAGGAGCTCTGTCGTCATAGTCAGTGTCTTTTGGTGTGGAGCGATGGGGCTAACAGGAGCTCTGTCGTCATAGTCAGTGTCTTTTGGTGTGTGGCGATGGGGCTAGCAGGAGCTCTGTCCTCATAGTTAGTGTCTTTTGGTGTGTGGCGATGGGGCTAACAGGAGCTCTGTCGTCATAGTTAGTGTCTTTTGGTGTGTGGCGATGGGGCTAACAGGAGCTCTGTCCTCATAGTCAGTGTCTTTTGGTGTGAGGCGATGGGGCAAACAGGAGCTCTGTCCTCATAGTCAGTGTCTTTTGGTGTGTGGCGATGGGGCTAACAGGAGCTCTGTCGTCATAGTCAGTGTCTTTTGGTGTGAGGCGATGGGGCAAACAGGAGCTCTGTCCTCATAGTCAGTGTCTTTTGGTGTGGGGCGATGGGGCTAGCAGGAGCTCTGTCCTCATAGTTAGTGTCTTTTGGTGTGTGGCGATGGGGCTAACAGGAGCTCTGTCGTCATAGTCAGTGTCTTTTGGTGTGGAGCGATGGGGCAAACAGGAGCTCTGTCCTCATAGTCAGTGTCTTTTGGTGTGGAGCGATGGTGCTAACAGGAGCTCTGTCCTCATAGTCAGTGTCTTTTGGTGTGGAGCGATGGTGCTAACAGGAGCTCTGTCCTCATAGTCAGTGTCTTTTGGTGTGGAGCGATGGTGCTAGCAGGAGCTCTGTCCTCATAGTTAGTGTCTTTTGGTGTGTGGCGATGGGGCTAACAGGAGCTCTGTCCTCATAGTCAGTGTATTTTGGTGTGTGGCGATGGGGCTAACAGGAGCTCTGTCCTCATAGTCAGTGTCTTTTGGTGTGGGGCGATGGGGCTAACAGGAGCTCTGTCCTCATAGTCAGTGTCTTTTGGTGTGGAGCGATGGGGCTAACAGGAGCTCTGTCCTCATAGTCAGTGTATTTTGGTGTGGGGCGATGGGGCTAACAGGAGCTCTGTCCTCATAGTCAGTGTATTTTGGTGTGTGGCGATGGGGCTAGCAGGAGCTCTGTCCTCATAGTCAGTGTCTTTTGGTGTGGAGCGATGGAGCTAGCAGGAGCTCTGTCCTCATAGTCAGTGTCTTTTGGTGTGTGGCGATGGGGCTAACAGGAGCTCTGTCCTCATAGTCAGTGTCTTTTGGTGTGGGGCGATGGAGCTAACAGGAGCTCTGTCCTCATAGTCAGTGTCTTTTGGTGTGGGGCGATGGGGCTAACAGGAGCTCTGTCCTCATAGTTAGTGTCTTTTGGTGTGGGGCGATGGGGCTAACAGGAGCTCTGTCCTCATAGTTAGTGTCTTTTGGTGTGGAGCGATGGGGCTAGCAGGAGCTCTGTCCTCATAGTCAGTGTCTTTTGGTGTGGGGCGATGGGGCTAACAGGAGCTCTGTCCTCATAGTCAGTGTCTTTTGGTGTGTGGCGATGGGGCTAACAGGAGCTCTGTCCTCATAGTCAGTGTCTTTTGGTGTGTGGCGATGGGGCTAGCAGGAGCTCTGTCCTCATAGTCAGTGTCTTTTGGTGTGGAGCGATGGGGCTAACAGGAGCTCTGTCCTCATAGTCAGTGTATTTTGGTGTGGGGCGATGGGGCTAACAGGAGCTCTGTCCTCATAGTTAGTGTCTTTTGGTGTGTGGCGATGGGGCTAACAGGAGCTCTGTCGTCATAGTCAGTGTCTTTTGGTGTGGGGCGATGGGGCTAACAGGAGCTCTGTCCTCATAGTCAGTGTCTTTTGGTGTGGGGCGATGGGGCTAACAGGAGCTCTGTCCTCATAGTCAGTGTCTTTTGGTGTGGGGCGATGGGGCTAACAGGAGCTCTGTCCTCATAGTCAGTGTCTTTTGGTGTGAGGCGATGTGGCTAACAGGAGCTCTGTCCTCATAGTCAGTGTCTGGTGTGAGGCGATGTGGCTAACAGGAGCTCTGTCCAACATAGTCAGTGTCTTTTGGTGTGGGGCGATGTGGCTAACAGGAGCTCTGTCCAACATAGTCAGTGTCTTTTGGTGTGTGGCGATGGGGCTAACAGGAGCTCTGTCCTCATAGTCAGTGTCTGGTGTGAGGCGATGTGGCTAACAGGAGCTCTGTCCAACATAGTCAGTGTCTTTTGGTGTGGGGCGATGTGGCTAACAGGAGCTCTGTCCTCATAGTCAGTGTCTTTTGGTGTGAGGCGATGTGGCTAACAGGAGCTCTGTCCTCATAGTTAGTGTCTTTTGGTGTGGGGCGATGGGGCTAGCAGGAGCTCTGTCCTCATAGTTAGTGTCTTTTGGTGTGGAGCGATGGGGCTAACAGGAGCTCTGTCCTCATAGTCAGTGTCTTTTGGTGTGAGGCGATGGAGCTAGCAGGAGCTGGCTTCTCTTTTAGATGTATTTTAATCACTATAATTCTTAATGACTGCTGTGTTGACCATTGGACTTGCAGGGGCTCGCGTGAATGTAGCCAACATAAAGAATCAAGTCCATCCACATGTAGCCAACATAAAGAATCAAGTTCATCCACATGTAGCCAACATAAAGAATCAAGTTCATCCAAATGTAGCCAACATAAAGAATCAAGTTCATCCACATGTAGCCAACATAAAGAATCAAGTTCATCCACATGTAGCCAACATAAAGAATCAAGTTCATCCACATGTAGCCAACATAAAGAATCAAGTTCATCCACATGTAGCCAACATAAAGAATCAAGTTCATCCACATGTAGCCAACATAAAGAATCAAGTCCATCCACATGTAGCCAACACAAAGAATCAAGTCCATCCACATGTAGCCAACATAAAGAATCAAGTCCATTCACATGTAGCCAACACAAAGAATCAAGTTCATCCACATGTAGCCAACATAAAGAATCAAGTTCATCCACATGTAGCCAACATAAAGAATCAAGTCCATCCACATGTAGCCAACACAAAGAATCAAGTCCATCCACATGTAGCCAACATAAAGAATCAAGTCCATTCACATGTAGCCAACACAAAGAATCAAGTCCATCCACATGTAGCCAACATAAAGAATCAAGTCCATCCACATGTAGCCAACACAAAGAATCAAGTCCATCCACATGTAGCCAACATAAAGAATCAAGTCCATCCACATGTAGCCAACACAAAGAATCAAGTCCATCCACATGTAGCCAACACAAAGAATCAAGTCCATCCACATGTAGCCAACACAAAGAATCAAGTCCATCCACATGTAGCCAACACAAAGAATCAAGTCCATCCACATGTAGCCAACACAAAGAATCAAGTCCATCCACATGTAGCCAACACAAAGAATCAAGTCCATCCACATGTAGCCAACATAAAGAATCAAGTCCATTCACATGTAGCCAACACAAAGAATCAAGTTAATCCACATGTAGCCTACACAAAGAATCAAGTCCATCCACATGTAGCCAACACAAAGAATCAAGTCCATCCACATGTAACCAACATAAAGAATCAAGTCCATCCACATGTAGCCAACACAAATAATCAAGTCCATCCACATGTAGCCAACACAAAGAATCAAGTCCATCCACATGTAGCCAACATAAAGAATCAAGTCCATCCACATGTAGCCAACACAAAGAATCAAGTCCATCCACATGTAGCCAACACAAAGAATCAAGTCCATCCACATCCCTCTCCCTCTAGTACTTATTAAGGGGGTAAATAAAATAGAACAAGGGCCAAACATCAAGAGGTGTTTTACTGTATATTTATGTCATGTCATCTGAACCTGTGAATATCTAAGTAAACAGCCTCCTGTTGAAGCGACACTTACTGTTAAGGAGAGCGGCACTTACTGTTAAGGAGAGCGGCCAAATAACACTGTCTCATTTGTCATGTATAATGGGCTGTCAAGCAGACCTCAGAAGGCCTCAGTGTAGACGGGCAGATTAGACTGTCATCGCGGACAGGTATCTCTGAGAGAGGACTGAGGAGAGATTCAGGTCAACTAAACCCTGACATGAAGACAGATGGGACTGATACACACCTTCTGAGGCATCTGAGGACATGAGCACACCTTGAGTCAATTAAACAAATCCAATAAAACTTTATTTGCCACATGCGCCGAAGACAACCGGGAAATGCTTACCTACAAGCCCTTAACCAACGACGTAGTTCAAGAAAGAATTAAGACAATATTTACCAAATGAACTAAAGTACAAATTCAAAAAAGTAACACAATAAAATTACAATAATGAGGTTCTATTTATTCTGTATAACGGAAGATATGCTTTACAAAGTGATTGAGATTTAAAGGCGTGTTAGCAGAGACACTGAACGTGCCGGATCAATTGGAAATTAGCTAAACATTTTTGTCATGCAATCTGTAAGTGCTATATAGTAACCTGGCCTAGAAGACAACATGTAGAACAATCTGTGAGTGCTATATAGTAACCTTTTCTAGAAGACAACATATAGAACAATCTGTAAGTGCTATATAGTAACCTGGCCTAGAAGACAACATATAGAACAATCTGTAAGTACTATATAGTAACCTGGCCTAGAAGACATTATATAGAACAATCTGTAAGTGCTATATAGTAACCTGGCCTAGAAGACAACATATAGAACAATCTGTAAGTGCTATATAGTAACCTGGCCTAGAAGACAACATATAGAACAATATGTAAGTGCTATATAGTAACCTGGCCTAGAAGACAACATATAGAACAATCTGTAAGTGCTATATAGTAACCTGGCCTAGAAGACAACATATAGAACAATCTGTAAGTGCTATATAGTAACCTGGCCTAGAAGACAACATATAGAACAATCTGTAAGTGCTATATAGTAACCTGGCCTAGAAGGCAACATATAGAACAATCTGTGTACAAGCCAATTGCACTCTGAGACTGCTAGCAAAGCTAACAAATCCTTCACTCTACATACCATCAACTCTGACATTAGATCTATGAGAGAACACACACCAAGCTAAATGTGTGATTCATCATGCTATGGGACAGCTAACCTTAACCTTTTTGTTTCTAGGGGAAAACACTTACCGAAATCTCAATAAAATCAATTCACTTGAAAGATTGTCTAAAAACAAAATATGCTTAAAATCACTTTATGTCAATTTTAAAAATATATTTATCTGACATACTGTATGTGTTTTTTATTTTCTTTATACTTGTCCTATAAGTTTTCTAGTTTTGTTTTTACAATATGCTTTCAGAAAGTGTTCATACCACTGGACTTATACCACATTTTGTTGTGTTACAGCCTGAATTGTAAATCATTTTTTCCCTCACCCATCTACACACAATACCCCATAATGACAAAGTGAAAACATGTTTTTATACAGTTTGTAGAAGCACCTTTGGCAGCGATTACAGCTGCGAATCTTACAGGGTCTCTAAGTGCTTTGGATTTGCCCATTATCCTTTTCACAATTCTTCAAGCTCTGTGAAATTGGCTGTTGATTATTGCTAGACAACCTTATTCAGGTCTTGCCATTCATTTTCAAGTAGATTTAAGTCAAACCTGTATCTCGGCCACTCAGAAACATTCACTGTCTTCTTGATAAGCAACTCCAGTGTAGATTTGGCCCTGTGTTTTAGGTTATTGTCCTGTTGAAAGGTGAATTAATATCCCAGTGTCTGGTGGAAAACAGACTGAACCGGGTTATCCTCTAGGATTTTGCCTGTGCTTAGCTCCATTACGTTTATTTTTTTTCCTGAAAAACTCCCCAGTCCTTAATGACTACAAGCACACCCGTAACATGACGCGGCCACAACTATGCTTGAAAATATGGAGAGTGGTACTCAGTAATGTGTTGTATTGGATTTGCCCCAAAGGTAACACCTTGTTTTCTGGACAAAAAGTGAATTGCTTTTTCAGTATTAAGTTAGTGTCTTGTTGCAGAACAGGATGCATGTTTTGTAATATTTGTATTCCGTACAAGCTTCCTTATTTTCACTTTGTAAATTAGGTTAGTATTGTGGAGTAACCTATCACAGCCATTACACTCTGTAACTCTTGGTCTCATTGTGAAATCCCTGAGCAGTTTCCTTCCTTTCCGGCAACTGAGTTAGGAAGGACGCCTGTATCTTTGTAGTGACTGGGTGTATTGATACATCATCGAAATAGTAATTAATAACTTCACCATGCTCAGAAGGATAGTCAACTAGGTGCCCATCTTTGCGAAGCATTGGAAAACCTCCCTCGTTTTTGTGGTTGAATCTGTGTTAGAAATTCACTGCTTGACTGAGGGACCATGTCACGTTCCTGACCTATTGTTCCTTTTTCTGTTATTTATTTAGTTGGTCAGGGCGTGAGTTGGGGTGGGTTGTCTTTGTGTGTTTTTGTTTAGTCTAGGGGTGTTGTATGTGTATGGGGTAGAGAAGAGTGAGGTTGTCTAGTTATGTCTATGGCTGCCTAGATTAGGTCTCAATCAGAGACAGCTGTCATTCATTGTCTCTGATTGGGAGCCATATTTAAGGCAGCCATAGGCAGTAGGTTTTTGTGGGTAGTTGTCTATGTTGAACGTTTGTTGCTTGTCTGTGCACTTACGTTATTTAGCTTCACGGTCGTTTGTTGTTTTGTTAGTTTGTATATAGTGTTCGTTTTGTGTTTTCTCTCTCTTCTCAATAAAAGAAGATGTATTTTGCACACGCTGCGCCTTGGTCCAATCTCTGTCAAGAAGACGATCGTGACAGAACTACCCACCTACCATGGATCAAGCAGCGTGAGAGGAACCAGGACTCGTGGACTTGGGAGGAAATATTGGACGGAAAGGGACCCTGGGCTCAACCAGGAGAATATCGCCGCCCCAAAGCTGAGCTGGAGGCAGCGAAAGCGGAGAGGCGGCGATATGAGGAGGCAGCACGGAAACAAGGCTGGAAGCCCGTAAGTCAAACCCAAACATTTCTTGGGGGGGGCTCTCGGGTAGTTTAGTTGGGTCAGTCGGGAGACGTGAGCCAACTCCTCCTGCTTACCGTAAGGAGCCGGTGAGGTCGGATTTGGAGGTGAGTGACGCAGAGACAGTAAAGGAGTTAATGGAGAAATTGGAGGAGAGAGTTATGAGGGATGTACTGGTTTGGTGCATGAGGCACGGCATTCGTCCGAATGAACGTGTTGGTGAGTTAATGTCACCGGGAACAGCTCTCCATACTCGTCCTGAGGAGCGTGCTAGCCGTCTGGTTAAGACAGTGCCTACAGCACGCACAAAGCCTCCTGTGCGTCTCCAGAGTCCTGTGCGTCCTGTTACTGCTCCTCGCACTAGCCCTGTGGTGTGTGTTCCCAGCCCAGTACCACCAGTGCTGACACCACGCACCAGGCTTCCAGTGCGTCTCCAGAGCCCTGTTCCTCCTCCACGCACTCTCCCTGTGGTGCGTGTCTCCAGCCCAGTGCCTCCAGTCCCGGCACCACGCACCAAGCCTCCTGTGCGTCTCCAGAGCCCTGTACGCACTGATCCTTCTCCCCGCACTAGCCTTGAGGTGCGTGTCTCCAGTCCGGTACCACCAGTTCCGGTACCATGCACCAAGCCTCATGTGCGTCTCCAGAGCCCTGTACGCACTGTTCCTTCTCCCCGTAGTCGCCCTGTTGTGCGTGTCCTCAGCCCGGTACCACCAGTGCCGGTACCACACATCAGGCCTATAGTACGCCTTGAGAGTCCAGTGTGCCCTGTTGTTGTTCCCCGCACTAGCCTGAAGGTGCGTGTACTTAGCCCGGTACCTCCAGTTCCGGCACCACGCACCAGGCCTACAGTGCGTCTCAGCCGGCCAGAGTCTGCCGTCTGCCCAACGGCGCCTGAACTGCCCGTCTGCCAAGCGGCGCCTGAACTGCCCGTCTGCCAAGCGGCGCCTGAACTGCCCGTCTGCCAAGCGGCGCCTGAACTGCCCTTCTGCCAAGCGGCACCTGAACTGCCCTTCTGCCCAACGGCGTCTGAACTGTTCGTCTGCCAAGCGCCGCATGAACTGCCCGTCTGTATTGAGCCTTCAAAGCCGCCCGTCTGCCATGAGCCTGCAAAGCCGCCCGTCTGCCATGAGCCGCTAGAGCCTTCCGCCAGACAGGAGCCGCTAGAGCCTTCCGCCAGACAGAAGCAGCCAGAGCCTTCCGCCAGACCGGATCAGCGAGAGCCTTCCGCCAGACCGGAGCAGCCAGAGCCTTCCGCCAGACCGGATCAGCCAGAGCCTTCCGCCAGACCGGATCAGCCAGAGCCTTCCGCCAGACTGGATCAGCCAGAGCCTTCCGCCAGACCGGATCAGCCAGAGCCTTCCGCCAGACCGGATCAGCCAGAGCCTTCCGCCAGACCGGATCAGCCAGAGCCGTCAGCGAGCCATGACCAGCCAGAGCCGTCAGCGAGCCATGACCAGCCCGAGCCGTCAGCGAGCCATGACCAGCCAGAGCCGTCAGCGACCCATGACCAGCCAGAGCCGTCAGCGAGCCATGACCAGCCAGAGCCGTCAGCGAGCCATGACCAGCCAGAGCCGTCAGCGAGCCATGACCAGCCAGAGCCGTCAGCGAGCCATGACCAGCCAGAGCCGTCAGCGAGCCATGACCAGCCAGAGCCGTCAGCGAGCCATGACCAGCCAGAGCCGTCAGCGAGCCAGGATCCGCCAGAGCCGTCATCCAGCCAGGATCCGCCAGCCAGCCAGGATCCGCCAGCCAGCCAGGATCCGCCAACCAGCCAGGATCCGCCAGCCAGCCAGGATCCGCCATCCAGCCAGGATCCGCCAGCCAGTCCGGAGCTGCCTCTTATCCTGGTGCTGCCCCTTATCCTGGTGCTGCCCCTTATCCTGGTGCTGCCCCTTATCCTGGTGCTGCCCCTTATCCTGGTGCTGCCCCTTAGTCCCGTGCTGCCCCTTAATCCAGTGGGGTTAATTTGGAGGGTGGCCATTTGGAGGAGGCTACGAAAGCGGGTAGTGACTATGGTGGGGTGGGGACCACGACCAGCGCCAGAGCCGCCACCGTGGACAGATGCCCACCCAGACCCTCCCCTAGACTTTATGCTGGTGCGCTCGGAGTTCTCACCTTAAGGGGGGGGTTATGTCACGTTCCTGACCTATTGTTCCTTTTTCTGTTATTTATTTAGTTGGTCAGGGCGTGAGTTGGGGTGGGTTGTCTTTGTGTGTTTTTGTTTAGTCAAGGGGTGTTGTATGTGTATGGGGTAGAGAAGAGTGAGGTTGTCTAGTTATGTTTATGGCTGCCTAGATTAGGTCTCAATCAGAGACAGCTGTCATTCATTGTCTCTGATTGGGAGCCATATTTAAGGCAGCCATAGGCAGTAGGTTTTTGTGGGTAGTTGTCTATGTTGAACGTTTGTTGCTTGTCTGTGCACTTACGTTATTTAGCTTCACGGTCGTTTGTTGTTTTGTTAGTTTGTATATAGTGTTCGTTTTGTGTTTTCTCTCTCTTCTCAATAAAAGAAGATGTATTTTGCACACGCTGCGCCTTGGTCCAATCTCTGTCAAGAAGACGATCGTGACAGACCAAACACTATTATGTGACTTGTTGAGCAGATTTCTATTCCTGAACTGACTTAGGCTTGCCATAACAAAGGGATTGAATACATATTGAGTCAAGACATTTCAGCTTTTGATTTTTTATTCATTTGTAAAAATGTTGAATCACATAATTTCATTTTGTCGTTATGGGGTTATTGTGTCTAAACCAGTGACAAAAATCTAAATGTAATCCATGTTAAATTCAGGCTGTAACACAACCAAATGTTTACTAAGTCATTAGGTATGAATTCTTTCTGAAAGCACTGTATGTCCGTATTGAAATACTGTTCAACTAACAGAGAAATAGAGCTTGGCATACTTCAATACAAAGTGTTCTACTCCTTGTAAATTATTACCTTTAGATTGTGGAGACATGGGTTTGTGCAAATATTCAACTGGAGAGAAAGTTATATAAATATTGATTAATCTGTGTTTACAGAACACTGGTGGTGTAGGGAGCAGTATTTATTAATGTAGATGTATGGGCCCAATAAAGATTAAGAAAAGAAACTCACCACAGATAAGATCAATATGTTTTTGCAATTGGGTTGGTGAGGGGGAGAAAATAAAGAAGATCTTACCCCACATCCCAAATGGCACCCTATTCCCTATGTGGTGCACTACTTTTGACCAGGGCCAATAGGGACAAGTGTGCCATTTAGGATGCACACCTAGAGTAAGTGCCTAGAGTAATGCTCTTTTTTTCACACATTTGTTGTGTGATATTCTGTTAATATTTCTTCCTTCTGTTGTTGTTCTTCTAAATCTGAATGACTATGAGACGAGTGAGCCTGCTGAGCCACTCAAAAAAAGTATATCTAATTATAATTATATTATATATTATATAATTATAGCATTTATAACATATTCCACAATGTGTTGATTTATCTTACATTGGATCATGACTAACAATCATTCATGTAAGGCAACTTTTTCTCTTTGAATAAAGAGCAGTCCAATTAGATTTTGATAACAATTTATCATCTGCAATTTATCAACTTAAATGTTTTCAAAACTGTAATAATTTTTCTTCCTCAAATGAGGATTATAATCAAATGCCAAAGCAGGAAACGCAGTGGGCAGTCGTCAGAAATGAAAAGCAAAAGATTGGTTCTAAATTACAAATGTGTGACAGTGCAAAAAAATAGTTTGAGATGTGAAACAGTAACCAGGTTTCCATCCAACCAATCCAGGCAGATAAATTCACTGACGCTTGTGAAAAAAAAGTCACGACAGATCTGATGAAAACAGGACATTTCATAATTGGCGACAGACAATTTGTTCGTTCGACACGGTTGATTATTTTTGGTCTGTACAATTAATTATGCAAGAAATGGAGGTGAAAAACACCTTTATTCGCAAATATTAATTGTATATCCATCATATATCGAAGTAAACTTGGAATCACACAATGATACTGTATGTGGTGTGTGGTCCTCCACACTACGACTCGGGAAATCATTTAGTTTAGGCTGAATATTAAATAAATAATGATGAACTTTACAGGGTGGTAAAAGCGCAAGGTGATGATCGTGATGCTCCTTTCTAATAAATATAGATCGATTTTCTTATTCTGGTGACATGATGGTCAACGCTTGGCTGCTATTTGACAAATAAAAACAATCTCGCTCTTATTTATAATAATCTCATCATTTAGACTAGCCCACCTGCACTGTATCTTTGAACTGTTGGCTAGACCGCAATTGCAAAGACTAGAGTGGGCACATGTACGACATAACCCACCATTTATTTTGTGACAAAACCATCGATAGAGTTGAACATGTGATGGAAACCCATTTAAAATAATATTTAGCGTACAATAATAGTCAAAAGAGACATTTTAAGTATGGGTGGTGCGGGAATCAAACCCACTACCGTTGCGTAACAAGTGGCATGCACTACTAACTGAGCTACATCGGACCATCTAACTCGTATTTAACTGCAAAAAAAAATTCTGTACACTAAGTCACACACAGCCTTTTATCCGCAACAAGTCAGGTCAGTTTCATGGAAACATTTCTGATGTCAAAATGTTGTTTTTGTGCATATTGTTTTAATGCAGATTTTATAATGTTTGCATGAACAGCTGTCGTCAACTGGATGGAAAGCTAGTTAGTGTGCGAATGAAAGAAAGAAACCAGCCAATTAGTAGGTGTTAAAACGTCTTCGCGATCGGTGTCCCTTCCACGGGACGGTTGAGCTAACGTAGGCTAATGCGATTAGCATGAGATTGTGATTAACAAGAACATTTCCCAGGACATACACATATCTGATATTGGCAGAAAGCTTAAATTCTTGTTAATCTAACTGCACTGTCCAATTTACAGTAGCTATTACAGTGAAAGAATACCATGCTATTGTTTGAGGAGAGTGCACACATTGACAGCTTTCACTCTCCCAGACCCATCCCTTTGTACCCCGCCCAATACTCAGCCCTTCTGCCCACTCCCATCCCTAGTCCAGCCCTCTTCCTCTTCCCAGAATGCAAGAATAAACATGATAGTCAGCTTTTTCCTGTCAATAACTTGTGTTTCCTCAAATGGAAAGGGAAAGGGGGATAACCTAGTCAGTTGCACAACTGAATGTAATCAACTGAAATGTGTCTTCCGCGTTTAACCCAACCCTGGATAAGAGAGGTGCGGGGGGGCTGCCTTTATCGATGTTCACGGCGCCACCCCCCAATTGACACAAGCCTTTGTTGTGGAGGCCGTAGACTCATACAGGTAGGTTTATATAACCACCAACTGATATTAGCAAACCAAATATTAGCATGGAAAAAATGATGTGTGTATGTTTTTTTTCTGAGGGAGATTAGGTTAATTTCCTGCCTGGGCTGCGGGACAGAGGAATTATGAGATTAACACAGGATTCAAAAACCCGTTTTAAAATAATACATTCCCTTCAGAAAGTATTCACACCCCCTGACTTTTTCCACATTTGGTTGTGTTACAGCCTGAATTTAAAGTTGATTAAATTGTTTGTCACTGGCCTACACACAATACCCCATAATGTCAAAGTGGAAAAATGTATTTCAAAATAATTTACAAATTAATAAAATTTGAAATGTCTTGAGTCAATAAGTATTCAACCCCTTTGTTATGGCTAGCCTAAATACTGTGTTGTTCAGGAGTTAAAATGTGCTTAACAAGTCACATAATGTGTTGCATGGACTCACTCTGTGTGCAAAACGTGGTTTTTGAATGACTACCTTATCTCTGTACCCCACGCACACAACTATCTGTAAGGTCCCTCAGTTGAGCAGTGCATTTCAAACACAGATTCAACGACAAAGACGAAGGAGGTTTTCCAATTCCTCACAAAGAAGTGCACATATTGGTAGGTTGTAAAATAAAAAAAATAAAAAACAGATATGAAATATCCCTTTGAGCATGGTAAAGTTATTAATTACACTTTGTAGGGTGTATCAATACACCCAGTCACTACAAAGATACAAGCATCCTTGCCGGAGAGGAAGGAAAACGCTCAGCGATTTCACCATCAAGCCAAAGGAGATTTTATAACGGTTACAGAGTTTATTGGCTGTGATAGGAGAAAACTGAGGATGGATCAACAACATGGTAGTTACTCCACAATACTAACCTAAATGACAGAGTGAAAAGAAGGAAGCCTGTACAGAATAAAAAATATTACAAAACATGCATCCTGTTTGCATTAAGGCAATAGTACAATAGTACAAAAAAAAATGTGTCAAAGAAATGCACTTTTTAACCTGAATACAAAGTGTTATATTTGGGGCAAATGCAAAACAACACATTACTGAGTACAACCCTTCATATTTTCATGCATATTACTGCTGCATCATGTTCTGGGAATGCTTGTAATCGTTAAGGACTGATGAGTTTTTCAGGATAAAAAAAAAGAAACAGAATGAAGTTAAGCACAGGACAAATCCTAGAGGAAAACCGGGTTCAGATTTAACAGAGCTTGAATAATTTATAAAAGAATAATGAGAAAATATTGTAAAATCCAAGTGTGCAAAGCTCTTAGAGACTTACCCAGAAAGATTCACAGCTGTAATCGCTGCCAAAGGCGATTCCAACATGTATTGACTCAGGGGTATGAATACTTATGTAAATTAGTTATTTCTGTTTCATTTTCAAAACATTTGCTAAAATGTAAAAAAAAACAACAACATGTTTTCACATTCCCATTATGCTGTATCGTGTGTAGACTGTTGAGAGAGAAATCCATTTTGAATTCAGGCTGTAACACAACAAAATGTGGAATAAATCTATGTGTATGAATATGTTATTGAAGGCAGCGTATATGAACCTTATGGCATGCTACTGTACAACTTCATGCTGTACAATACAAATACCCAGCCATAGTGTGCTACTTATCATATTTCTTTCCATGAGGTTGTCCTGTCACCTGTCTAGGCTAAGGAGAGGCTGTCTGGGTCTGGGAATCATAAGTCATCTTCATCCTCCTGGAGAGAGAGAGAGAGCTGGGCCTGAGGAGAAATGTGGTGTTACATTATGCATCAGCTCCTCCTTTATAGAGTACCACAGTATGAGTCATACTACCCATAAAACCTAGAGGTCAAACAAGAAAATGGTTAAAATCGTTTTCAACCATTCATTTTTCATATATCATTGC
Source organism: Salvelinus alpinus (assembly GCF_045679555.1). NCBI lineage: Eukaryota > Metazoa > Chordata > Actinopteri > Salmoniformes > Salmonidae > Salvelinus > Salvelinus alpinus. The sequence goes on from NC_092087.1 coordinate 5,909,699, forward strand.
TCCCAAAACTGCTAAAGCAGTAGATAACAGTCACTATAGAGCAGTAGATAACAGTCACTATGGAGCAGTAGATAACAGTCACTATAGAGCAGCAGATAACAGTGACCATAGAGCAGTAGATTACAGTCACTATAGAGCAGTAGATAACAGTCGCTATAGAGCAGTAGATAACAGTCACCATAGAGCAGTAGATAACAGTCACTATAGAGCAGTAGATAACAGTCACTATAGAGCAGTAGATAACAGTCACCACGGAGCAGTAGATAACAGTCACTATAGAGCAATAGATAACAGTCACTATAGAGCAGTAGATAACAGTCACTATAGAGCAGTAGATAACAGTCACCACGGAGCAGTAGATAACAGTCACTATAGAGCAGTAGATAACAGTCACTATAGAGCAGTAGATAACAGTCACTATAGAGCAGTAGATAACAGTCACTATAGAGCAGCAGATAACAGTGACCATAGAGCAGTAGATAACAGTCACTATAGAGCAGTAGACAACAGTCACTATAGAGCATTATATACAGTGGGGAGAACAAGTATTTGATACACTGCCGATTTTGCAGGTTTTCCTACTTACAAAGCATGTAGAGGTCTGTAATTTTTATCATAGGTACACTTCAACTGTGAGAGACGGAATCTAAAACAAAAATCCAGAAAATCACATTGTATGATTTTTAAGTAATTAATTTGCATTTTATTGCATGACATAAGTATTTGATACATCAGAAAACCAGAACTTAATATTTGCTACAGAAACCTTTGTTTGCAATTACAGAGATCATACGTTTCCTGTAGTTCTTGACCAGGTTTGCACACACTGCAGCAGGGATTTTGGCCCAATCCTCCATACAGACCTTCTCCAGATCCTTCAGGTTTCGGGGCTGTCGCTAGGCAATACGGACTTTCAGCTCCCTCCAAAGATTTTCTATTGTGTTCAGGTCTGGAGACTGGCTAGGCCACTCCAGGACCTTGAGATGCTTCTTACGGAGCCACTCCTTAGTTGCCCTGGCTGTGTGTTTCGGGTCGTTGTCATGCTGGAAGACCCAGCCACGACCCATCTTCAATGCTCTTACTGAGGGAAGGAGGTGGTTGGCCAAGATCTCGCGATACATGGCCCCATCCATCCTCCCCTCAATACGGTGCAGTCGTCCTGTCCCCTTTGCAGAAAAGCATCCCCAAAGAATGATGTTTCCACCTCCATGCTTCACGGTTGGGATGGTGTTCTTGGGGTTGTACTCATCCTTCTTCTTCCTCCAAACATGGCGAGTGGAGTTTAGACCCAAAAGCTCTATTTTTGTCTCATCAGACCACATGACCTTCTCCCATTCCTCCTCTGGATCATCCAAATAGTCCTTGGCAAACTTCAGATGGGCCTGGATATGCGCTGGCTTGAGCAGGGGGACCTTGCGTGCGCTGCAGGATTTTAATCCATGGCGGCGTAGTGTGTTACTAATGGTTTTCTTTGAGACTGTGGTCCCAGCTCTCTTCAGGTCATTGACCAGGTCCTGCCGTGTAGTTCTGGGCTGATCCCTCACCTTCCTCATGATCATTGATGCCCCACGAGGTGAGATCTTGCATGGAGCCCCAGACCGAGGGTGATTGACCGTCATCTTGAACTTCTTCCATTTTCTAATAATTGCGCCAACAGTTGTTGCCTTCTCACCAAGCTGCTTGCCTATTGTCCTGTAGCCCATCCCAGCCTTGTGCAGGTCTACCATTTTATCCCTGATGTCCTTACACAGCTCTCTGGTCTTGGCCATTGTGGAGAGGTTGGAGTCTGTTTGATTGAGTGTGTGGACAGGTGTCTTTTATACAGGTAACGAGTTCAAACAGGTGCAGTTAATACAGGTAATGAGTGGAGAACAGGAGGGCTTCTTAAAGAAAAACTAACAGGTCTGTGAGAGCCGGAATTCTTACTGGTTGGTAGGTGATCAAATACTTACGTCATGCAATAAAATGCAAATTAATTACTTAAAAATCATACAATGTGATTTTCTGGATTTTTGTTTTAGATTCCGTCTCTCACAGTTGAAGTGTACCTATGATAAAAACTACAGACCTCTACATGCTTTGTAAGTAGGAAAACCTGCAAAATCGGCAGTGTATCAAATACTTGTTCTCCCCACTGTAACAGTCACTATAGAGCAGTAGATAACAGTCACTATAGAGCAGCAGATAACAGTGACCATAGTACAATAGATAACAGTCACTATAGAGCAGTAAATTTGAGTCACTATAGAGCAGTAGATAACAGTCACCATAGAGCAGTAGATAACAGTCACTATAGAGCAGTAGATAACAGTCACTATAGAACAGTAGACAACAGTCACCATAAAGCATGATATAAGTCACTATAGAGCAGTAGATAACAGTCACCATAGAGCAGTAGATAACAGTCACTATAGAGCATTAGATAACAGTCACCATAGAGCAGTAGATAAAAGTCACCATAAAGCATGATATAAGTCACCATAGAGCAGTAGATAATAGTCACTATAGAGCAGTAGATAACAGTCACTATAGAGCATTAGATAACAGTCACTATAGAGCATTATATAACAGTCAGTATAGAGCAGTAGATAACAGTCACTATAGAGCATTAGATAACAGTCACCATAGAGCAGTAGATTACAGTAACTATAGAGCAGTAGATAACAGTCACTATAGAGCAGTAGATAACAGTCACCATAGAGCAGTAGATAACAGTCACTATAGAGCAGTAGATAACAGTCACTATAGAGCAGTAGATAACAGTCACTATAGAGCAGTAGATAACAGTCACTATAGAGCAGTAGATAACAGTCACTATAGAGCAACACATAACAGTGACCATAGAGCAGCAGATTACAGTCACTATAACGCAGTAGATAACAGTCACTATAGAGCAGTAGATAACAGTCACCATAGAGCAGTAGATAACAGTCACTATAGAGCAGTAGATAACAGTCACCATAGAGCTGTAGATAACAGTCACCATAAAGCATGATATAAGTCACCATAGAGCAGTAGATAACAGTCACTATAGAGCAGTAGATAACAGTCACTATAGAGCAGTAGATAACAGTCACTATAGAGCAGCAGATAACAGTGACCATAGAACAGTAGATAACAGTCACTATAGAGCAGTAGACATTATTCACTATAGAGCATTATATAACAGTCACTATAGAGCAGTAGATAACAGTGACCATAGTCCAATAGATTACAGTCACTATGGAGCATTATATAACAGTCACTATAGAGCATTAGACAACAGTCACCATAGTCCATTAGATAACAGTCACTATAGAGCAATAGATAACAGTCACCATAGAGCAGTAGATTACAGTCACTATAGAGCAGTAGATAACAGTCACTATAGAGCAGTAGATAACAGTGACCATAGTCCAATAGATAACAGTCACTATAGAGCAGTAGATTACAGTCACTATAGAGCAGTAGATAACAGTCACCATAGAGCAGTAGATAACAGTCACTATAGAGCAGTAGATAACAGTCACTATAGAACAGTAGACAACAGTCACCATAAAGCATGATATAAGTCACTATAGAGCAGTAGATAACAGTCACCATAGAGCAGTAGATAACAGTCACTATAGAGCATTAGATAACAGTCACTATAGAGCAGTAGATAACAGTCACTATAGAGCAGTAGATAACAGTCACTATAGAGCAGTAGATAACAGTCACTATAGAGCAGTAGATAACAGTCACTATAGAGCATTAGATAACAGGCACTATAGTCCATTAGATAACAGTCACCATAGAGCTGTAGATAACAGTCACCATAAAGCATGATATAAGTCACCATAGAGCAGTAGATGACAGTCACTATAGAGCAGTAGATAACAGTCACTATAGAGCAGTAGATAACATGCACTATAGAGCATTAGATAACAGTCACCATAAAGCAGTAGATAACAGTCAGTATAGAGCATTAGATAACAGTCACTATAAAGCATCAGATAACAGTGACCATAGAACAGTAGATAACAGTCACTATAGAGCAATAGACAACATTCACTATAGAGCATTATATAACAGTCACTATAGAGCAGTAGATAACAGTGACCATAGTCCATTAGATAACAGTCACTATAGAGCATTAGATAACAGTCACCATAGAGCAGTAGATTACAGTCACTATAGAGCAGTAGATAACAGTCACTATAGAGCAGTAGATAACAGTGACCATAGTCCAATAGATTACAGTCACTATGGAGCATTATATAACAGTCACTATAGAGCATTAGACAACAGTCACCATAGTCCATTAGATAACAGTCACTATAGAGCATTAGATAACAGTCACCATAGAGCAGTAGATTACAGTCACTATAGAGCAGTAGATAACAGTCACTATAGAGCAGTAGATAACAGTGACCATAGTCCAATAGATAACAGTCACTATAGAGCAGTAGATTACAGTCACTATAGAGCAGTAGATAACAGTCACCATAGAGCAGTAGATAACAGTCACTACAGAGCAGTAGATAACAGTCACTATAGAACAGTAGACAACAGTCACCATAAAGCATGATATAAGTCACTATAGAGCAGTAGATAACAGTCACCATAGAGCAGTAGATAACAGTCTCTATAGAGCATTAGATAACAGTCACTATAGAGCAGTAGATAACAGTCACCATAGAGCTGTAGATAACAGTCACCATAAAGCATGATATAAGTCACCATAGAGCAGTAGATAACAGTCACTATAGAGCAGTAGATAACAGTCACTATAGAGCAGTAGATAACATGCACTATAGAGCATTAGATAGCAGTCACCATAAAGCATTAGATAACAGTCACTATATAGCATTAGATAACAGTCACTATAGTCCATTAGATAACAGTCACCATAGAGCAGTAGATAACAGTCACCATAAAGCATGATATAAGTCACCATAGAGCAGTAGATAACAGTCACTATAGAGCAGTAGATAACAGTCACTATAGAGCATTAGATAACAGTCACTATAGAGCATTAGATAACAGTCAGTATAGAGCAGTAGATAACAGTCACTATAGAGCATTAGATAACAGTCACCATAGAGCAGTAGATTACAGTAACTATAGAGCAGTAGATAACAGTCACTATAGAGCAGTAGATAACAGTCACCATAGAGCAGTAGATAACAATCACTATAGAGCAGTAGATAACAGTCACTATAGAGCAGTAGATAACAGTCACTATAGAGCAGTAGATAACAGTCACTATAGAGCATCAGATAACAGTGACCATAGAACAGTAGATAACAGTCACTATAGAGCAATAGACAAAATTCACTATAGAGCATTATATAACAGTCACTATAGAGCAGTAGATAACAGTGACCATAGTCCATTAGATAACAGTCACTATAGAGCATTAGATAACAGTCACCATAGAGCAGTAGATTACAGTCACTATAGAGCAGTAGATAACAGTCACTATAGAGCAGTAAATAACAGTGACCATAGTCCAATAGATTACAGTCACTATGGAGCATTATATAACAGTCACTATAGAGCATTAGACAACAGTCACCATAGTCCATTAGATAACAGTCACTATAGAGCATTAGATAACAGTCACCATAGAGCAGTAGATTACAGTCACTATAGAGCAGTAGATAACAGTCACTATAGAGCAGTAGATAACAGTGACCATAGTCCAATAGATAACAGTCACTATAGAGCAGTAGATTACAGTCACTATAGAGCAGTAGATAACAGTCACCATAGAGCAGTAGATAACAGTCACTACAGAGCAGTAGATAACAGTCACTATAGAACAGTAGACAACAGTCACCATAAAGCAAGATATAAGTCACTATAGAGCAGTAGATAACAGTCACCATAGAGCAGTAGATAACAGTCACTATAGAGCATTAGATAACAGTCACTATAGAGCAGTAGATAACAGTCACTATAGAGCAGTAGATTACAGTCACTATAGAGCAGTAGATAACAGTCACTATAGAGCAGTAGATAACAGTCACTATAGAGCATTAGATAACAGGCACTATTGTCCATTAGATAACAGTCACCATAGAGCTGTAGATAACAGTCACCATAAAGCATGATATAAGTCATCATAGAGCAGTAGATAACAGTCACTATAGAGCAGTAGATAACAGTCACTATAGAGCAGTAGATAACATTCACTATAGAGCATTAGATAACAGTCACTATAGAGCAGTAGATAACAGTCACTATAGAGCATTAGATAACAGTCAATATAGTCCATTAGATAACAGTCACCATAGAGCAGTAGATAACAGTCACCATAAAGCATGATATAAGTCACCATAGAATAGTAGATAACAGTCACTATAGAGCAGTAGATAACAGTCACTATAGAATATTAGATAACAGTCACTATAGAGCATTAGATAACAGTCACTATAGAGCAGTAGATAACAGTCACTATAGAGCATTAGATAACAGTCACCATAGAGCAGTAGATTACAGTCACCATAAAGCATGATATAAGTCACTATAGAGCAGTAGATAACAGTCACCATAGAGCAGTAGATAACAGTCACTATAGAGCAGTAGATAACAGTCACCATAGAGCAGTAGATAACAGTCACCATAAAGCAGTAGATAACAGTCACCTTAAAGCATGATATAAGTCACTATAGAGCATTAGATAACAGTCAATATAGTCCATTAGATAACAGTCACCATAGAGCAGTAGATAACAGTCACCATAAAGCATGATATAAGTCACCATAGAATAGTAGATAACAGTCACTATAGAGCAGTAGATAACAGTCACTATAGAGCATTAGATAACAGTCACTATAGAGCATTCGATAACAGTCACTATAGAGCAGTAGATAACAGTCACTATAGAGCATTAGATAACAGTCACCATAGAGCAGTAGATTACAGTCACTATAGAGCAGTAGATAACAGTCACCATAGAGCAGTAGATAACAGTCACTATAGAGCAGTAGATAACAGTCACTATAGAGCAGTAGATAACAGTCACTATAGAGCAGTAGATAACAGTCACTATAGAGCAGTAGATAACAGTCACCATAAAGCATGATATAAGTCACTATAGAGCAGTAGATAACAGTCACCATAGAGCAGTAGATAACAGTCACTATAGAGCAGTAGATAACAGTCACCATAGAGCAGTAGATAACAGTCACCATAAAGCAGTAGATAACAGTCACCTTAAAGCATGATATAAGTCACTATAGAGCATTAGACAACAGTCACCATAGTCCATTAGATAACAGTCACCAAAGAGCATTAGTTAACAGTCTCCGTAGAGCAGTAGGTAAAAGTCACCATATAACATGAGATCACCATCACCATGTAGCATTAGATAATAGTCACCATAAAGCATGAGATAAGTCAATATAGAGCAGTAGACAACAGTCACCATAGAGCAGTAGATAAGCCACCATACGCCATTAGGTAACAGTCCTCTATTTCGCCATTTGTTTGCCATGCGTCCTTGATAGAGATAGCCTTTAGTCCAATGCACCTTTATTCCATGCAAAAGTATGTGGACACCCCTTCAAATTAGTGGATTCAGCTTTTTCAGTCACACCCATTGCTGACTGGTCAACAAAAATCGAGCACAAAGCCATGCAATCTCCATAGACAAACATTGGCAGTAGAATGGAAAACTAAAGCACTCGGAGACTTTCAACCCGGCACCGTAACACAATACCAACTTTCCAACAAGTCAGTTTGTAAGATTTCTGCCCTGCTATAGCTGCTCGGTCAACTGTAAGTGTTGTTATTGTTGTTAGTGTTGTTAAGTGGAAACTTCTAGGAGCAACAACGGCTCATCCGTGAAGTGGTAGGCCACACAAGCAAAAATTGTCTGTCCTCGGTTGTTGCAATACTCACTACCGAATTACAAACTGCCTCTGGAGGAAACAGAGGTTTGGCGATGAGCATGACGCGAGGGCCAACCAATGAGAGCATACAGGTCACAGTGGTGGGTAGTGTATGGGGCTTTAGTGACAAAACGGATGGCACTGTGATAGACTGCATCCAATTTGTTGAGTAGAGTGTTAGAGGCTATTTTATAGATGACATAACCGAAGTCGAGGATCGGTAGGATAGTCAGTTTTACTAGGGTATGTTTGGCAGCATGAGTGAAGGATGCTTTGTGGCGAAATAGGAAGCTGATTCTAGATTTCATTTTGGATTGGAGATGCTTAATGTGAGTCTGGAAGGAGAGTTTACAGTCTAACCAGACACCTAGGTATTTGTAGTTGTCCACATATTCTAAGTCAGAACCGTCCAGAGTAGTGATGCTGGACGGGCGAGCAGGTGCGGGCAGTGATCGATTGAATATCATGCATTTAGTTTTACTTGCGTTTAAGAGCAGTTGGAGGCCACGGAAGGAGAGTTGTATGGCATTGAAGCTCATCTGGAGGTTAGTTAACACAGTGTCCAAAGAGGGGCCATAAGTATACAGAATGGTGTTGTCTGCGTAGAGGTGGATCAGAGAATCACCAGCAGCAAGAGCAACAACATTGATGTATACAGAGAAGAGAGTCGGCCCGAGAATTGAACCCTGTGGCACCCCCATAGAGACTGCCAGAGGTCCGGACAACAGGCCCTCCGATTTGACACACTGAACTCTATCAGAGAAGTAGTTCAACCAGGCGAGGCAAAATTTGAGAAACCAAGGTTTTTGAGTCTGCCAATAAGAATGTGGTGATTGACAGAGTCGAAAGCCTAGGCCAGGTCGATGAATACGGCTGCACAGTAATGTCTCTTATCGATGGCGGTTATGATGTCGTTTAGGACCTTGAGCTTGGCTGAGGTGCACCCATGACCAGCTCTGTAACCAGATTGCATAGCGGAGAAGGTACGGTGGGATTCGAAATGGTCGGTAATCTGTTTGTTTAGTTTAGTGGAGAAGGAATAATGGTCTGAGGCTGTTTTTCACGGTTCAGGCTAGCCTCTTATGGCTCAAAAATCAGCAGTAAGTATAAGCAGTGGAAAGAGGTGGCCATTTCAAACGGCCTCGTACTCAATTCTTGCTCGTACAATATGCATATTATTTATTACCTTTGGATAGAAAACACCTTCTAGTTTCTAAAACAGGTTTAATTATTTCTCTAAGTGAAACATAACTCTTTTTACAGCCCATTTTCTGTAAAAAGTGACATTTCCAAGAAGCTATGTCTCTCTTCAAGATACTCTCTATAAAAGGCCTTGGCACTTAGGACTGTACAAACACGTCACACATCTTCCCCTGGTTGTCATGCGGAAGTGAGAGAAAAAATGACTTGATTATCTCTGTCAGGGACTGAAAAGAACCTCTTTGAGTGATAAGTGCGCACTTTATATTTTTTTCTGGGCGCGAAGTAGGAACTGGACTGCGCTCCTGGAAAACACTCGTTATAGGTGAATATGACCTCCAGCTTCGATTTTCTTTGATACATGTCACAAAATCATCCTAAAGTATGTTTTTTCAATATACTTTAATTATATTATTGAAATTTATTCTGGACTTTAGACGTGATGCGACGCAAGAATTTTGTCAAGACGGAGAGGTTAGCACGGCATGGCCAGTGTGTCATGCTAATTCAACAGGGACATCGTTCGTTCTAGGTCCAAATGAACACGGTTCTGAACAAAGGACCCTTTGGAGAACATTCTGATGGAAAATCAACAAAGATAAGGACCCAATTTGGGATGCTTTTTCATATATCTGTCGAACTGTGCTATCGCTAGCGTTTGACTAGAATCAATGCTGCTGTGTGTTAGCTATTGTAGTAAGCTAATATAACGATATATTGTGTTTTCGCTGTAAAACACTTCAGAAATCGGAAATATTGTCTGTATTCACAAGATCTTTCTCTTTCATTAGCTATCCACCATATATTTTTCTGAAATCTTTTCTGATGTGAAATTAGTAGTTGACGTTGGTGTCTGTTTTCTCTGGCTACTGCCGTGCGATTTCTGACTGTAGCTATGATGGTGGCTAAGATGGTAGCAGTAATGTAAAACTGATTTATAGCTAAAATATTCAACTTTTTCGAACAAAACATAGATTTATTGTGTAACATGTTATAGGACTGTCATCTGAGGGAGTTTTTTCTAGGTTATTTAGGTTAGTTCTAGGTTAGTTAGGTTGGCTTTGCATGCTAGCTGCATGCTAGCTGCATGCTACCGGTGCTGTGAAAAATATCTGTCTCTCTTTTTGTATTTGGTGGTGAGCTAACATGAATATATGTGGTGTTTTCGCTGTAAAACATTTAAAGAATCTGAAATATTGTCTGTATTCACAAGATCTTTCTCTTTCATTAGCTATCCACCATATATTTCTCTGAAATCTTTTCTGATGTGAAATTAGTAGTTGACGTTGGTGTCTGTTTTCTCTGGCTACTGCCGTGCGATTTCTGACTGTAGCTATGATGGTGGCTAAGATGGTAGCAGTAATGTAAAACTGATTTATAGCTAAAATATGCATTTCTTTTGAACAAAACATAGATTTATTGTGTAACATGTTATAGGACTGTCATCTGAGGTAGTTTTTTCTAGGTTATTTAGGTTGGTTTTAGGTTAGTTAGGTTGGCTTGTGCATGCTACTTCATCCTACTTGTGCTGTGAAAAATGTCTGTCCTCTTTTTTATTTGGTGGTGAGCTAACATAAATATATGTGGTGTTTTCTCTGTAAAACATTTAAAAAATCGGACATGTTGGCTGGATTGACAAGATGTTTATCTTTCAAATGCTGTATTGGACTTGTTAATGTGTGAAAGTTAAATATTTTACAAAAATAGATTTTGAATTTCGTGCCCTGCACTTGCAGTGGCTGTTGTCATATTAATCCCGATGTCGGGCTTGCAGCCTGAAGAAGTTTTAAACACCTTAGTTCCAGTGAAGGGAAATCTTATCGCTACATTATACAGTGACAATCTAGACTATTCTAGTGGTGTAGTAATGTTATATGATGTAGTGTTTTATCTTTTGTTTAATATGTAATGTAAGTGCTTTAATATGTTTGTACCCCAGGAAGAGTAACTGATCCCTACGCAGTAACTAATGGGGGTCCATAATAAATACAAATGCCCATTTCGAGTCTCATAGCAAAGGGACTGAATACTTATGTACTCACGGTATTTCTGTTTTTATTTTTAATGTATTAAAATAGAAATCTAAAAACCTCTTTTCACTCGTCATTATAGCGTATTGTGAGTAGATTAATGAAGAACAAAGTAATGTAATGCATCTAAGAATAAGGTTTTAAAGTAACAAAATATAGAAAAAGTCAAGGGGTCTGAATACTTAGTGTGACCTATAGTGGCCTATGGGCCTATGGGCCCTGGTTAACAGGGATTAGGGTGCCATTAGGTTCTCAGACTTCTAGAAAAGGAATGTGACCTGAATCTAGATTTGGGATTTAGACTAGAAAAGGAATGTGACCTGAATCTAGATTTGGGATTTAGACTAGAAAAGGAATGTGACCTGAATCTAGATTTGGGACTCAGACTAGAATAGGAATGTGACCTGAATCTAGATTTGGGATTTAGACTAGAAAAGGAATGTGACCTGAATCTAGATTTGGGTATCAGACTAGAATAGGAATGTGACCTGAATCTAGATTTGGGATTTAGACTAGAATAGGAATGTGACCTGAATCTAGATTTGGGACAGACTAGAATAGGAATGTGACCTGAATCTAGATTTGGGATTTAGACTAGAAAAGGAATGTGACCTGAATCTAGATTTGGGTATCAGACTAGAATAGGAATGTGACCTGAATCTAGATTTGGGTATCAGACTAGAATAGGAATGTGACCTGAATCTAGATTTGGGTATCAGACTAGAATAGGAATGTGACCTGAATCTAGATTTGGGATTTAGACTAGAAAAGGAATGTGACCTGAATCTAGATTTGGGACTCAGACTAGAATAGGAATGTGACCTGAATCTAGATTTGGGATTTAGACTAGAAAAGGAATGTGACCTGAATCTAGATTTGGGTATCAGACTAGAATAGGAATGTGACCTGAATCTAGATTTGGGATTTAGACTAGAATAGGAATGTGACCTGAATCTAGATTTGGGACAGACTAGAATAGGAATGTGACCTGAATCTAGATTTGGGATTTAGACTAGAAAAGGAATGTGACCTGAATCTAGATTTGGGTATCAGACTAGAATAGGAATGTGACCTGAATCTAGATTTGGGTATCAGACTAGAATAGGAATGTGACCTGAATCTAGATTTGGGTATCAGACTAGAATAGGAATGTGACCTGAATCTAGATTTGGGACAGACTAGAATAGGAATGTGACCTGAATCTAGATTTGGGATTTAGACTAGAAAAGGAATGTGACCTGAATCTAGATTTGGGTATCAGACTAGAATAGGAATGTGACCTGAATCTAGATTTGGGTATCAGACTAGAATAGGAATGTGACCTGAATCTAGATTTGGGTATCAGACTAGAAAAGGAATGTGACCTGAGTCATAAAAATAAGTGAATATGTGGCCAATACAAGAAAAGGACCAATTATAACCACAAATAGGTGCTAAATGTTTATTTTTTTATTTTTTATCAGACACCCTGATGAAGGTGTAAGGTGATACGCATTGGTGTATTTTAATAATGACAACCACATTAAACGCTTAACTTAATCTCACTTAGCAGCTATTTGTGGTTATAATGTTTTCCTTTTCTCTTTTCTAGTACGATTCCCCTTCAAGATGTTCTTCTACTTCGCTTTATTCGTCTTCAATGTGACCAATATATTTGATGAAAATGCATATTTGATGAAAAAGCAAAGGGAAAAATCAGTACAGGTTATGAGTATGAGAACAAATGCTTTTTTAAGTATCCTGATGTTCAGTATTACATATACATTTAAAAAAATATATATTTATCCCTTTTTTCACCCCAATTTCATGGCATCCAATTGGTAGTTACAGTCTTGTCTCATCGCTGCAACTCCCGTACAGACTCGGGAGAGGCGAAGGTTGAGAGACGTTTATCCTCCGAAACACAACCCAACCAAGCCACACTGCTTCTTGACACAATGCACATCCAACCCGGAAGCCAGCCGTACCAATGTGTCAGAGGAAACACCGTAGACCTGGCGACCTGGTCAGCGTGCACTGCACCCGGCCCGCCACAGGAGTCACTAGTGCGCGATGAGACAAGGATAACCCTACCGGCCAAACCCTCCCTAAACCAGACGACGCTTGGCCAAATGTGCGCCGCCCCATGGGCCTCCCGGTCGCGGCCGGCTGCGACAGAGCCTGGGCGCGAACCCAGAATCTCTGGTGGCACAGCTAGCACTGCGATGCAGTGCCTTAGACCACTGCGCCACCCGGGATATGTAGTTTTAAAGTATAGGGTATAGTCTTTAAATGGTATGGTCATTCTAGTATAGTTTATAGTCTATATAGTATAGGGTATAGTCTATATAGTATAGGGTATAGTCTATATAGTATAGAGTATATTCTTTATAGTACAGGGTATAGTCTATATAGTATAGGGTATAGTCTATATAGTATAGGGTATAGTCTTTATAGTATAGGGTATAGTCTTTATAGTATAGGGTATAGTCTATATAGTATAGGGTATATTCTTTATAGTACAGGGTATAGTCTTTATAGTATAGGGTATAGTCTATATAGTATAGGGTATAGTCTATATAGTATAGGGTATATTCTTTATAGTACAGGGTATAGTCTTTATTATAGTACAGGGTATAGTCTTTATAGTATAGGGTATAGTCTTCATAGTATAGTGTATAGTCTTCATAGTATAGGATTTAGTCTTTATAGTATAGGGTTTAGTCTTCATAGTATAGGGTTTAGTCTTTATAGTATAGGGTATAGTCTACATAGTATAGGGTATAGTCTACATAGTATAGGGTATAGTCTTTATAGTATAGGGTATTGTCTTTATAGTATAGGGTTTAGTCTTTATAGTATTTGGTATAGTATTTTTAGTGTGGGGTAGAGTCTTTATAGTATTTGGTATAGTCTTTATAGTATTTGGTATAGTATTTTTAGTGTGGGGTAGAGTCTTTATAGTATTTGGTATAGTCTTTATAGTACAGAGTATATTCTTTATAGTATTTGGTATAGTATTTGTTATAGTCATTATATTATAGTGTATAGTATTTATATTATAGTGTATAGTCTTTATAGTATTTGGTATAGTCGTTATAGTATTTGTTATAGTCATTACATTATAGTGTATATTCTTTATAGTATTTGGTATAGTCTTTATAGTATTTGTTATAGGCATTACATTATAGTGTATATTCTTTATAGTATTTGGTATAGTCTTTATAGTATTTGTTATAGGCATTACATTATAGTGTATGTCTTTATAGTATTTGGGATAGTCTTTATAGTATTTGTTATAGTCATTACATTATAGTGTATAGTCTTTATAGTATTTGGGATAGTCTTTATTGTATTTGTTATAGTCATTACATTATAGTGTATAGTCTTTATAGTATTTGGTATAGTCTTTTTAGTATTTGTTATAGTCATTATATTACAGGGTATAGTCTTTATAGTATAGGGTATAGTCTGTATAGTATAGGGTATAGTCTTTATAGTATAGGGTATTGTCTTCTCTCTAATCTGACATGGTGTTGGGCTCACGTCTCTCTAATCTAACATTGTGTTAGAAAACACTCCATTCTCAAACTCTTGCTGAGATGATTTCAGAGCTCTGCTGCCTGTGGATCAATTACGTTTTGGTGGGATTGATACAACGAATCAATTTAGCTGTGCACCATGATGGGTAAGGATTGCAAGAACAATTACGACAATGGATTATTTTGAAGTGCACACACACACAAACACACACACACACACAGGTAGAACTTTGTGTCACTGCAGATGAACAGTGTGTGTGTGTGTGTGTGTGTGTGTGTGTGTGTGTGTGTGTGTGTGTGTGTGTGTGTGTGTGTGTGTGTGTGTGTGTGTGTGTGTGCGAGCACTTCTAAATAATCCCACCAGTTTTGTCAACAAACACACACGTGTTGATAGATCCTATCCAGACTGAGGCTTCTAGGGGGGCGTGCCACGTTCTGTAAACATGTGTATGTTATTATGGTTCTTGTTTTAATCAGTTTTCCTGTAATATCAGCTATGTAATCAATAAAGTTGGATCAATATACGTGATCTGTCATTGTAGCAAGGATTCAATCAAAGCCGCAATGCAAATAAAATATAAATCATTTCATTGATTTATTCCAGTGTATTATTCTGATGTTATGATTTAATGTTGTTGATTTAATCTGTTTTTGGTCTATAACACCGATGTAGCTTTTACATTGTACATTATAGTGGACAGGCATCACATTAAAGGCAACCAGTAATTCTGAATGAATTCACACAGCATAGGAGGCTCCCGAGTGGCGCAGCGGTCTTTGAGAGCCGTCACTACAGTCCCTGGTTCGAATCCAGGCTGTATCACATCCAGCTGTGATTGGGAGTCCCATTGGGGCGGCGCACAATTGGCCCAGCGTCGTCCGGGTTTTGGCCCGGGGTAAACCGTCCGTCATTGTAAAGTAGAATTTGTTCTTAACTGACTTGCCTAGTTAAATAAAGGTTAAATTAATAAAAAACTAAAAGCATGGTACTACTTCTCTCAAACAGGCTGCAGTGGTTCTCTGTCTGCATTCTGTGTGGGGGTGTTACCATTGTCTAGTGGAAACCTGCAGAGGCCACTAAACTCCAGGTACCCTTGGTGTTTCTGTCCGATATTTTTATATTATCCATGTTGTTTTCTGGTTGCTTCATTTGCAGTTAACTTGAAAACCAACCAACCGACAGTAAAATATCAGCTTTGGAGACCGGAGGGGTTGACTGAAGTCAGTTGAATTGGTAAACAACTGCAGGAATAAGAAAAAGCAATTCATTTCTGTGTTTGCTTGAGGGAGATTGAGGGAGAAAACTAGCCTGATTAACCAATACCCAGACCTGAAACTTCACAGGCTAGTTCTTCATAGTAACATCGTATTATGTTGTCTAAATGTACTTTCCCATTTGTAATCATCTTGGATTGATTTGTAAGCAACGATGACAAATTGTAATTAGTTAGAGGAGCAGAACACTTTAGTACAGAATACATTTCAACAGTAACTATAGTACAGAATACATTTCAACAGTAACTATAGTACAGGCTACATTACAACAGTAACTAGTGTAGTACAGGCTACATGTCAACAGTAACTAGTGTAGTACAGGCTACATGTCAACAGTAACTAGTGTAGTACAGGCTACATGTCAACAGTAACTAGTGTAGTACAGGCTACATGTCAACAGTAACTAGTGTAGTACAGGCTACATGTCAACAGTAACTAGTGTAGTACAGGCTACATGTCAACAGTAACTAGTGTAGTACAGGCTACATGTCAACAGTAACTAGTGTAGTACAGGCTACATTACAACAGTAACTAGTGTAGTACAGGCTACATGTCAACAGTAACTAGTGTAGTACAGGCTACATGTCAATAGTAACTAGTGTAGTACAGGCTACATGTCAACAGTAACTAGTGTAGTACAGGCTACATTACAACAGTAACTAGTGTAGTACAGGCTACATGTCAACAGTAACTAGTGTAGTACAGGCTACATTACAACAGTAACTAGTGTAGTACAGGCTACATGTCAACAGTAACTAGTGTAGTACAGGCTACATGTCAACAGTAACTAGTGTAGTACAGGCTACATTACAACAGTAACTAGTGTAGTACAGGCTACATGTCAACAGTAACTAGTGTAGTACAGGCTACATTACAACAGTAACTAGTGTAGTACAGGCTACATGTCAACAGTAACTAGTGTAGTACAGGCTACTTGTCAATAGTAACTAGTGTAGTACAGGCTACATGTCAACAGTAACTAGTGTAGTACAGGCTACATTACAACAGTAACTAGTGTAGTACAGGCTACATGTCAACAGTAACTAGTGTAGTACAGGCTACATGTCAATAGTAACTAGTGTAGTACAGGCTACATGTCAACAGTAACTAGTGTAGTACAGGCTACATTACAACAGTAACTAGTGTAGTACAGGCTACATGTCAACAGTAACTAGTGTAGTACAGGCTACATGTCAACAGTAACTAGTGTAGTACAGGCTACATGTCAACAGTAACTAGTGTAGTACAGGCTACATGTCAATAGTAACTAGTGTAGTACAGGCTACATGTCAATAGTAACTAGTGTAGTACAGGCTACATGTCAATAGTAACTAGTGTAGTACAGGCTACATGTCAACAGTAACTAGTGTAGTACAGGCTACATGTCAACAGTAACTAGTGTAGTACAGGCTACATGTCAATAGTAACTAGTGTAGTACAGGCTACATGTCAATAGTAACTAGTGTAGTACAGGCTACATGTCAACAGTAACTAGTGTAGTACAGGCTACATGTCAATAGTAACTAGTGTAGTACAGGCTACATGTCAACAGTAACTAGTGTAGTACAGGCTACATGTCAACAGTAACTAGTGTAGTACAGGCTACATGTCAACAGTAACTAGTGTAGTACAGGCTACATGTCAACAGTAACTAGTGTAGTACAGGCTACATGTCAATAGTAACTAGTGTAGTACAGGCTACATGTCAACAGTAACTAGTGTAGTACAGGCTACATGTCAACAGTAACTAGTGTAGTACAGGCTACATGTCAACAGTAACTAGTGTAGTACAGGCTACATGTCAACAGTAACTAGTGTAGTACAGGCTACATGTCAATAGTAACTAGTGTAGTACAGGCTACATGTCAACAGTAACTAGTGTAGTACAGGCTACATGTCAACAGTAACTAGTGTAGTACAGGCTACATTAAAACAGTAACTGTAGTGTAGTACAGTGTTGTAGTAAATTATTTAACTTCTCCCAAATTGCTCCTGGTAGATTCAACGCATCACAAACCCAATGAAAATACCGTTCCTTCCGGTATTGTACACATCATGCTATTTACCGCACAGAGTATTACTACGTAGCATGATAAGTCAAGTGATATAATGCAGTACCGCAATGTATGCTATGTGAGTAACACTTCATTTCCATCATGTAAAGCTGCCAGAGTGTTTCATCTGTGTTCGTCAAGTGAACTCGTTACATGGCACCAGTTTGCCATCCAATGATTCATTATATGGAAACTGGGGCAGGAGAGCAACACACGCAGCTGGGGTTCAGGTGACTGATGCTAACTCTTCTGGGAGAGGAGAAAAATGACATGGAAATATGTCGACAGCAGTACAGGGCCTGACTATAAAGTAGTTCAGTACAGGGCCTGACTATAAAGTAGTTCAGTACAGGGCCTGACTATAAAATAGTTCAGTACAGGGCCTGACTATATAGTAGTTCAGTACAGGGCCTGACTATAAAGTAGTTCAGTACAGGGCCTGACTATAAAGTAGTTCAGTACAGGGCCTGACTATATAGTAGTTCAGTACAGGGCCTGACTATAAAGTAGTTCAGTACAGGGCCTGACTATAAAGTAGTTCAGTACAGGGCCTGACTATAAAGTAGTTCAGTACAGGGCCTGACTATAAAATAGTTCTTTCAATATGTGGTGTCCTGTAGACTGGGACCAGCATGGGTATGTGGTGTCCTGTAGACTGGGACCAGCATGGGTATGTGGTGTAGTGTAGATTGGGACCAGCATGGATATGTGGTGTAGTGTAGATTGGGACCAGCATGGATATGTGGTGTAGTGTAGACTGGGACCAGCATGGGTATGTGGTGTACTGTAGATTGGGACCAGCATGGGTATGTGGTGTCCTGTAGATTGGGACCAGCATGGGTATGTGGTGTCCTGTAGATTGGGACCAGCATGGGTATGTGGTGTCCTGTAGATTGGGACCAGCATGGGTATGTGGTGTCCTGTAGATTGGGATCAGCATGGGTATGTGGTGTCCTGTAGATTGGGACCAGCATGGGTATGTGGTGTCCTGTAGATTGGGACCAGCATGGGTATGTGGTGTCCTGTAGACTGGGACCAGCATGGGTATGTGGTATAG
This sequence comes from Salvelinus alpinus, assembly GCF_045679555.1. Taxonomy (NCBI): domain Eukaryota; kingdom Metazoa; phylum Chordata; class Actinopteri; order Salmoniformes; family Salmonidae; genus Salvelinus; species Salvelinus alpinus. The sequence goes on from NC_092087.1 coordinate 5,928,695, forward strand.
TGTAGATTGGGACCAGCATGGATATGTGGTGTACTGTAGATTGGGACCAGCATGGGTATGTGGTGTAGTGTAGATTGGGACCAGCATGGGTATGTGGTATAGTGTAGATTGGGACCAGCATGGATATGTGGTGTACTGTAGATTGGGACCAGCATGGGTATGTGGTGTCCTGTAGACTGGGACCAGCATGGGTATGTGGTATAGTGTAGATTGGGACCAGCATGGATATGTGGTGTACTGTAGATTGGGACCAGCATGGGTATGTGGTGTCCTGTAGAACATGTGCTCCACCTACTGTTGTTAGTTTGTAATTGATCTGTTAATATACTGTTTACAGTTACAGAATTAAGAATATCGACCATCCATTTAATTTTAAAATCACTTGGTTTTGGGATCAATTCCTGTAAGCATATGATTATCACTTAAAGTGATGAATGTGAATCCAGTTTAAATATCCCCGTTTTGCAACTCCAGCAGTGAGAAATCTAGCTGACAATTAGCTCTGGAGTGCATCTCATCTCAAACTGTGTTCTATCAGACTGTGTTCTGTCAGACTGTGTTCTGTCAGACTGTGTTCTATCAGACTGTGTTCTGTCAGACTGTGTTCTGTCAGACTGTGTTCTGTCAGACTGTGTTCTATCAGACTGTGTTCTGTCAGACTGTGTTCTGTCAGACTGTGTTCTGTCAGACTGTGTTCTATCAGACTGTGTTCTGTCAGACTGTGTTCTATCAGACTGTGTTCTGTCAGACTGTGTTCTATCAGACTGTGTTCTGTCAGACTGTGTTCTGTCAGACTGTGTTCTGTCAGACTGTGTTCTATCAGACTGTGTTCTGTCAGACTGTGTTCTGTCAGACTGTGTTCTGTCAGACTGTGTTCTGTCAGACTGTGTTCTGTCAAACTGTGTTCTGTCAGACTGTGTTCTGTCAGACTGTGTTCTGTCAGACTGTGTTCTGTCAGACTGTGTTCTGTCAAACTGTGTTCTATCAGACTGTGTTCTGTCAGACTGTGTTCTGTCAGACTGTGTTCTGTCAGACTGTGTTCTGTCAGACTGTGTTCTGTCAGACTGTGTTCTGTCAGACTGTGTTCTGTCAAACTGTGTTCTATCAGACTGTGTTCTATCAGACTGTGTTCTGTCAGACTGTGTTCTGTCAGACTGTGTTCTGTCAGACTGTGTTCTGTCAGACTGTGTTCTGTCAGACTGTGTTCTGTCAAACTGTGTTCTGTCAGACTGTGTTCTGTCAGACTGTGTTCTGTCAGACTGTGTTCTGTCAGACTGTGTTCTGTCAAACTGTGTTCTATCAGACTGTGTTCTGTCAGACTGTGTTCTGTCAGACTGTGTTCTGTCAGACTGTGTTCTGTCAGACTGTGTTCTGTCAGACTGTGTTCTGTCAGACTGTGTTCTGTCAGACTGTGTTCTGTCAGACAATGTTCTCTATTAAATTGTGTTCTCTATAAAACGGTGTTCTACCAGACTGTGTTCTATTAAACTGTTCTTTATCAAACTGTTCAATTTCAAACTGTGTTCTTTCAAACTGTCAGACTGTGTCCTATCAAACTGTGTTCTATCAAACTTTTGTTCTTTCAAACTGTGTTCTCTATCCAACTGTGTTCTATCAAACTGTGTTCTATCAGACTGTGTTCTATCAAACTGTGTTCTATCAAACTTTTGTTCTTTCAAACTGTGCTCTTTCAAACTGTGTTCTTTCAAACTGTGTTCTCTATCCAACTGTGTTCTATCAAACTGTGTTCTATCAAACTGTGTTCTATCAAACTTTTGTTCTTTCAAACTGTGCTCTTTCAAACTGTGTTCTTTCAAACTGTGTTCTCTATCCAACTGTGTTCTATCAAACTGTGTTCTATCAGACTGTGTTCTATCACACTTTTGTTCTTTCAAACCTGTGTTCTTTCAAACTGTGTTCTATCAAACTGTGTTCTATCACACTTTTGTTCTTTCAAACTGTGTTCTTTCAAACTGTGTTCTATCAAACTGTGTTCTTTCACACTTTTGTTCTTTCAAACTGTGTTCTATCAAACTTTTGTTCTTTCAAACTGTGTTCTTTCAAACTGTGTTCTTTCAAACTGTGTTCTCTATCCAAATGTGTTTTATCAAACTGTGTTCTATCAGACTGTGTTCTATTAAACTGTGTTCTATCACACTTTTGTTCTTTCAAACTGTGTTCTCTATCCAACTGTGTTCTATCAGACTGTGTTACCCCAGACCGTGTTCTACCATAGTGTGTTCTTTTTAACTGTGTTCGATCAAACTGTGATCTATTAAACTGTGCTCAATTAAACAGTGTTCTATCAAACTTTGTTCTCTTAGACTATGTTCTATTAAACTGTGTTCTATCAAACTGTGTTGTATCAAACTGGGATCTATTAAACTGTGTTCTATCAGACTGTGTCCTATCAGACTGTGTCCTATCAGACTGTATTCTATCAGACTGTGTTCTATCAGACTGTGTTATATTAAACTGTGTTATATTAAACTGTGTTCTATCAGACTGTGTTCTATCAGACTGTGTTATATTAAACTGTGTTCTATCAGACTGTATTCTATCAGACTGTGTTCTATCAGACTGTGTTATATTAAACTGTGTTCTATCAGACTGTGTTCTATCAGACTGTGTTATATTAAACTGTGTTCTATCAGACTGTGTTCTATCAGACTGTGTTACATTAAACTGTGTTCTATCAGACTGTATTCTATCAGACTGTATTCTATCAGACTGTGTTCTATCAGACTGTGTTATATTAAACTGTGTTCTATCAGACTGTGTTCTATCAGACTGTGTTCTATCAGACTGTGTTCTATCAGACTGTGTTATATTAAACTGTGTTCTATCAGACTGTATTCTATCAGACTGTGTTATATTAAACTGTGTTCTATCAGACTGTGTTATATTAAACTGTGTTATATTAAACTGTGTTCTATCAGACTGTGTACTATCAGACTGTGTTCTATCAGACTGTGTCCTATCAGACTGTGTTCTATTAAACTGTGTTTTATCAGATTGTGTTCCATCAAACTGCGTGTGTGCGCGTGCGTGTGTGTGTGTGTGTGTGTGTGTGTGTGTGTGTGTGTGTGTGTGTGTGTGTGTGTGTGTGTGTGTGTGTGTGGCTATACACTTGTGGATCAGATGGATGCTGCTGTTGTATGTTGTTCTCAGGAGTAGAGAATCTAGTTCTCCTGAAGATCCTCCTGGCTGATCCTAGTTCAGGGACCTGTGTTAAACACACACACACACACACACACACACACACACACACACACACACACACACACACACACACACACACACACACACACACACACACACACACACACACACACACACACACACACACACACACACACAAACTCTCACAAAAAAGTGTGCACACAAACACATACACACAAAGGGCCTAGAGACTTTTCACTGTATAGGGCTAAACGGTGTTGGGAATTACTAAAACATGGACATCAGCCAACTCCTGCTGGCAGTAGTGTACAACATCAGCACTTTCTAGTTCCACAACAGTTCAGTTCCTCAAAACTTTCTTTGCCACTTTTCCCCTCTCATCTGAGATGTGTACAGTAGAGTTTTAGTTTCACAAACTATCTGGTAATGAGACTGGTAGTCCGCTCATCATTCGACCTGTATACACACACAAACGCACACACACACACACACACACACACAGGCATACACGCATACACGCATACACACACACACACACACACACACACACACACACACACACACACACACACACACACACACACACCTCTTGCTGTGTGTTGTGACGATTGTTTTCTGTCAGTATAGTTTTCCAAGAGTTCCATGAGTTCCAATGGAATCCTCACATGAGTTCCAATGGAATCCTCACATGAGTTCCAATGGAATCCTCACATGAGTTCCAATGGAATCCTCACATGAGTTCCAATGGAATCCTCACATGAGTTCCAATGGAATCCTCACATGAGTTCCAATGGAATCCTCACATGAGTTCCAATGGAATCCTCACATGAGTTCCAATGGAATCCTCACATGAGTTCCAATGGAATCCTCACATGAGTTCCAATGGAATCCTCACATGAGTTCCAATGGAATCCTCACAGAATTTATAGAACACAATATTGCATATGTATATGCAAAGCCTCATCCTGCTGTCTCAACATTCTGTTCACAAAGATAGCATGCTATTTAAAATCTACATTAAAAATCAACATCAACAAGGCTCAACGTTTATTTTTAAAATGTATATTTGAGCCTTATTGATGTTGAAGTTGGTGTGTTTAAATAAACTCACATAAACATCCTGGTTGGTTAGAGTTATACAGTTTGTTTTGCTACAGTGCCACAGATGACTGGCATGACATTTGCATACTACCGTGCCACAAATAAGCAGAGTAAAATGGCTGACTCGAGTCATTCCCCTGTGCCACAAGTGAATGATATGCAAATCATCCCCATCAATTTCAGCCTGGAAAGAAAACTAGATAATTATGTTAGGGAGGAGGACATATTATATATACAACACCTGCTAAGAGATTCTCGAAGATATGGAGAGAGAATAAATTATCATTGATGTATTTTATAGTCATCAAAATTCATGTCGATCATTAGAATGCAATATATTCCCATATTAGCAGATGGTACAAGACAAACAGAAATAATTAATTTTTGCAACTCTTATCTGACTCAATGCTGCTGACTCAATGCTGTTGATATTATTCAATATCAATCAGTGAGTCAGAGGGAAACTAATCAAGGTATCATTCTATCTTGGATAAACCATATATATATATTATTTATTTCAGCTTTAATTTCTTTCATCACATTCCCAGTGGGTCAGAAGTTTACATACACTCAATTAGTATTAGGTAGCATTGCCTTTAAATTGTTTAACTTGGGTCAAACGTTTCAGGTAGCCTTCCAAAAGCTTCCCACAATAAGTTGGATGAATTTTGGCCCATTCCTCTTGACAGAGCTGGTGTAACTGAGTCAGGTTTGTAGGCCTCCTTGCTCGAACACACTTTTTCAGTTCTATACAGTTGAAGTCGGAAGTTAACATACACTTAGGTTGGAGTCATTAAAACTAGTTTTTCAACCACTCCACCAATTTATTGTTAACAAACTATAGTTTCGGCAAGTCGGTTAGGACATCTACTTTGTGCATGACACAAGTAATTTTTCTGACAATTGTTACCAGACAGATTATTTCACTTATAATTCAATGTATCACAATTCCAGTGGGTCAGAAGTTTACATACACTAAGTTAACTGTGCCTTTAAACAGCTTGGAAAGTTCCAGAAAATGATGTCATGGCTTTAGAAGCTTCTGATAGGCTAATGGACATAATTTTAGTCAATTGGAGGTGTACCTGAGGATGTATTTCAAGTCCTACCTTCAAACTCAGTGGCTCTTTGTTTGACATCATGGGAAAATCCGCCAAGACCTCAGAAAAAAATTGTAGACCTCCACAAGTCTGGTTTATCCTTGGGAGCAATTTCCAAGCGCCTGAAGGTACCACGTTCATCTGTACAAACAATAGTACGCAAGTATAAACACCATAGGACCACGCAGCCGTCTTACCGCTCAGGAAGGAGACGCGTTCTGTCTCCTATAGATGAACGTACTTTGGGGCGAAAAGTCCAAATCAATCCCAGAACAACAGCAAAGGACCTTGTGAAGATGCTGGAGGAAACAGGTACAAAAGTATCTATATCTACAACCTCTCTTATCATCACCCAGTGCCTGGGCTTGCCTCCGCTGTACCCGCGCCCCTCCATACCCCTGTCTGCACATTATGCCCAGAATCTATTCTACCACGCCCATAAATCTGCTCCTTTTATTCTTTGTCCCCAACGCTCTAGGCGACCAGTTTTGATAGCCTTTAGCCGCACCCTCATCCTACTACTCCTCTGTTCCTCGGGTGATGTGGAGGTAAACCCAGGCCCTGCATGTCCCCAGTCACCCTCATTTGTTGACTTCTGCGATCGAAAAAGCCTTGGCCTCATGCATGTCAACATCAGAAGCCTCCTCCCTAAGTTTGCCTTACTCACCGCTTTAGCACACTCTGCCAATCCTGATGTCCTTGCCGTGTCCGAATCCTGGCTTAGGAAGGCCACCAAAAATTCTGAGATTTCCATACCCAACTATAACACTTTCCGTCAAGATAGAACTGCCAAAGGGGGAGGAGTTGCAATCTACTGCAGAGATAGCCTGCAAAGTTCTGTCATACTTTCCAGGTCTATGCCCAAACAGTTCGAACTTCTAATTTTAAAAATTAATCTCTCCAGAAATAAGTCTCTCACTGTTGCCGCCTGCTACCGACCCCCCTCAGCTCCCAGCTGTGCCCTGGACACCATCTGTGAATTGATCGCTCCCCATCTAGCTTCAGAGTTTGTTCTGTTAGGTGACCTAAACTGGGATATGCTTAACACCCCGGCAGTCCTACAATCCAAGCTTGATGCCCTCAATCTCACACAAATCATCAAGGAACCCACCAGGTACAACCCTAAATCCGTAAACATGGGCACCCTAATAGACATTATCCTGACCAACCTGCCCTCCAAATACACCTCTGCTGTCTTCAATCAAGATCTCAGCGATCACTGCCTCATTGCCTGTATCCGCCACGGGTCTGCGGTCAAACGACCACCCCTCATCACTGTCAAACGCTCCCTAAAACACTTCTGCCAGCAGGCCTTTCTAATCGACCTGGCCCGGGTACCCTGGAAGGATATTGACCTCATCCCGTCAGTTGAGGATGCCTGGTCATTCTTTAAATGTTACTTCCTCACCATATTAGACAAGCATGCTCCGTTCAAAAAATGCAGAACCAAGAACAGATATAGCCCTTGGTTCACTCCAGACCTGACTGCCCCCGACCAGCACAAAAACATCCTGTGGCGAACTGCAATAGCATCGAAGAGCCCCCGCGATATGCAACTGTTCAGGGAAGTCAGGAACCAATACACGCAGTCAGTCAGGAAAGCAAAGGCCAGCTTTTTCAAGCAGAAATTTGCATCCTGTAGCTCTAACTCCAAAAAGTTCTGGGATACTGTAAAGTCCATGGAGAACAAGAGCACCTCCTCCCAGCTGCCCACTGCACTGAGGCTAGGTTACACGGTCACCACCGATAAATCCGTGATAATCGAAGACTTCAACAAGCATTTCTCAATGGCTGGCCATGCCTTCTTCCTGGCGACTCCAACCTTGGCCAACAGCCCCGCCCCCCCCGCTGCTACTCGCCCAAGCCTCCCCAGCTTCTCCTTTACCCAAATCCAGATAGCAGATGTTCTGAAAGAGCTGGAAAACCTGGACCCATACAAATCAGCTGGGCTTGACAATCTGGACCCCCTATTTCTGAAACTGTCCGCCGCCATTGTCGCACCCCCTATTACCAGCCTGTTCAACCTCTCCTTCGTATCATCTGAGATCCCCAAGGATTGGAAAGCTGCCGCGGTCATCCCCCTCTTCAAAGGGGGAGACACCCTGGACCCAAACTGTTACAGACCTATATCCATCCTGCCCTGCCTATCTAAGGTCTTCGAAAGCCAAGTCAACAAACAGATCACTGACCATCTCGAATCCCACCGTACCTTCTCCGCTGTGCAATCCGGTTTCCGAGCCGGTCACGGATGCACCTCAGCCACGCTCAAGGTATTAAACGACATCATAACCGCCATCGACAAAAGACATTACTGTGCAGCCGTCTTCATCGACCTGGCCAAGGCTTTCGACTCTGTCAATCACCATATTCTTATCGGCAGACTCAGTAGCCTCGGTTTTTCTAATGACTGCCTTGCCTGGTTCACCAACTACTTTGCAGACAGAGTTCAGTGTGTCAAATCGGAGGGCATGTTGTCCGGTCCTCTGGCAGTCTCTATGGGGGTACCACAGGGTTCAATTCTCGGGCCGACTCTTTTCTCTGTATACATCAATGATGTTGCTCTTGCTGCGGGCGATTCCCTGATCCACCTCTACGCAGACGACACCATTCTATATACTTCCGGCCCTTCCTTGGACACTGTGCTATCTAACCTCCAAACGAGCTTCAATGCCATACAACACTCCTTCCGTGGCCTCCAACTGCTCTTAAACGCTAGTAAAACCAAATGCATGCTTTTCAACCGTTCGCTGCCTGCACCCGCACGCCCGACTAGCATCACCACCCTGGACGGTTCCGACCTAGAATATGTGGACATCTATAAGTACCTAGGTGTCTGGCTAGACTGCAAACTCTCCTTCCAGACTCATATCAAACATCTCCAATCCAAAATCAAATCAAGAATCAGCTTTCTATTCCGCAACAAAGCCTCCTTCACTCACGCCGCCAAACTTACCCTAGTAAAACTGACTATCCTGCCTATCCTCGACTTCGGCGATGTCATCTACAAAATAGCTTCCAACACTCTACTCAGCAAACTGGATGCAGTTTATCACAGTGCCATTCGTTTTGTTACTAAAGCACCTTATACGACCCACCACTGCGACCTGTATGCCCTAGTCGGCTGGCCCTCGCTACATGTTCGTCGTCAGACCCACTGGCTCCAGGTCATCTACAAGGCTATGCTAGGTAAAGTGCCGCCTTATCTCAGTTCACTGGTCACGATGGCTACACCCACCCGCAGCACGCGCTCCAGCAGGTGTATCTCACTGATCATCCCTAAAGCTAAAACCTCATTTGGACGCCTTTCCTTCCAGTTCTCTGCTGCCTGCGACTGGAACGAATTGCAAAAATCTCTGAAGTTGGAGACTTTTATCTCCCTCAACAACTTTAAAAATCTGCTATCCGAGCAGCTAACCGATCGCTGCAGCTGTACATAGTCCATCTGTAAACTACCCACCCAATTTACCTACCTCACCCCCCATACTGCTTTTATTTATTTACTTTTCTGCTCTTTTGCACACCAGTACCAATATCTCTTCTTGCACATGATCATCTGATGATTTATCACTCCAGTGTTAATCTGCTAAATTGTAATTATTCGATTTATTGCCTACCTCATGCCTTTTGCACACATTGTATATAGATTCTCTTTTTTTCTACCATGTTATTGACTTGTTTATTGTTTACTCCATGTGTAACTCTGTGTTGTCTGTTCACACTGCTATGCTTTATCTTGGCCAGGTCGCAGTTGCAAATGAGAACTTGTTCTCAACTAGCCTACCTGGTTAAATAAAGGTGAAATAAAAATAAAGAAAAAAAATCCACAGTAAAATTAGTCCTATATCGACATAACCTGAAACGCCGCTCAGCAAGGAAGAAGCCACTGCTCCAAAACTGCCATAAAAAAGCCAGACTACGGTTTGCAACTGCACATGAGGACAATTATCGTATTTTTTGGAGAAATGTCCTCTGGTGTGATGAAACAAAAACATAACTATTTGGCCATAAAGACCATCGTTATGTTTGGAGGAAAAGGGGGGAGGCTTGCAAGCCGAAGAACACCATCCCAACCGTGAAGCACGGGGGTGGCAGCATGATGTTTTTGGGGTGCTTTGCTGCAGGAGGAACTGGTGCACTTCACAAAATAGATGGCATCATGAGGAGGAAAATTATGTGGATATATTGAAGCAACATGTCAAGACATCAGTCAGGAAGTTAAAGCTTGGTCGCAAATGGGGTTTCCAAATGGACAATGATGCCAAGCATACTTCCAAATTTGAGGCAAATTGGCTAACGGACAACAAAGTCAAGGTATTGGAGTGGCCATCACAAAGCCCTGACCTCAATCCTATAGAAAATGGGTGGGCAGAACTGAAAAGCGTGTGCGAGCAAGGAGGCCTACAAACCTGATTCAGTTACACCAGCTTTGTCAAGAGGAATGGGCCAAAATTCACCCAATTTATTGTGGGAAGCTTGTGGGATGCTTCCCGAAACGTTTGACCCAAGTTAAACAACTTAAAGGCAATGCTACCAAATACTAATTGAGTGTATGTAAACTTCTGACCCACTGGGAATGTGATGAAAGCAATACAAGTGGAAATAAATAATGATCTCTACTATTATTCTGACATTTCACATTCTTAAAATAAAGTGGTGATCCTAACTGACCTAAGACAGGGATTTTTTACTAGGATTAATTGTCAGGAATTGTGAAAAACTGAGTTTAAATGTATTTGGCTAAAGTGTATGTAAACTTCTGACTTCAACTGTATAGTGATTAGAGCCTTGGGCCGAAAGGTTGCTGTTTCGAATCCCCGAGCTGACAAGGTAAAAATCTGTCGTTCTACCCCTGAACAAGATAGTTAACCCACTGTTCCCCGGTAGGCTGTCATTGTAAATAAGAATTTGTTCTTAAACGACTTGCCTACTTAAAAAAAACTATTTTTAAATGTCTATCACTGAACTTTCAACCATTTAAAAGCAAAGTTCAAATTGTAATATAATGTCAGGTATTTTGTTTCATTATACAAAAGATGAATGTGTTATCACTGTGCTTAATCTAATAGCAGAACCAAATGACCTGGATTGTAGTTAAGATTACATTAAAGGTACATGGTACAAGTGATCAATGCGTTCCAAGATTCTGCACAAATTATTATAGTAATGATGAAGATCTCCACAGACCTGTAACGTTTGAACATGAACGCTTTCAAAGATTACATAAGAAGACATTTATAGTTTAAAGTAACCTCAACATGTGGCCATGGATGTGTTTAGGCTATTTATATTATGCTTGGATAGTTCCATCTGTGCCACTGATTTAGTCTGGCATTAATTCCAGTTTGTCTAAACATTGACATGTTAATGTGTTGGAGTCACATCTCAACCAAACATCTAAGTTAATGAATTGTACTAAATCTAATCTAATCAAAATACACTTCTATTAGATTATATTAGAGTATTCAGTCCTATTCTACAATAGAAAGCCAGACTAATTAAAGCCAGACTATTTAAAGCCAGACGATTTAAAGCCAGACTATTTAAAGCCAGACGATTTAAAGCCAGACGATTTAAAGCCAGACGATTTAAAGCCGGACTATTTAAAGCCAGACTAATTAAAGCCAGACTATATAAAGCCAGACTATTTAAAGCCAGACGAATTAAAGCCAGACTATATAAAGCCAGACTATTTAAAGCCAGACTAATTAAAGCCAGACTAATTAAAGCCACACTAAGTGAATGGCACATATGGAACTATCCAAACAGAATATATATCTATATATCTATATCTATATATATATCTTCAATATTTGGTTGTGTTGTCAACCAAGCAAAATATCAATAAGTACAGTATCATTAATATCATTAATCAACTGGAGCTTGAAACCCTAGGCTTATTGTACTGTCTATTTGAAGCTGAATCATAGCTAAGCAGAGCTTTAGTTAACACCCTGAATATCATAGCTAAGCAGAGCTTAGTTAACACCCTGAATATCATAGCTAAGCCGGGCTTAGATAACACCCTGAATATCATAGCTAACCCGGGCTTAGTTAACACCCTGAATATCATAGCTAAGCAGGGCTTAGTTAACACCCTGAATATCATAGCTAAGCAGGGTAGGGCTCAGTCAACACCCTGAATAACATAGCTAAGCAGGACTTAGTCAACACCCTGAATATCATAGCTAAGCAGAGCTTATTTAACAACCTTAATATCATAGCTAAGCAGGCCTGGGCTTTTGTCAAGTCATAGACTGTTCTCTCTGCTTCTGCATGGCAAGCGGTACCAATGGAACCAACTTGACCTTGAACATCTTCTACCCACAAGCCATAACACAACTAAACAAGGCTGCTAAATAGCTAATCAAATGGCTACCTGCATTGACTCTTATTTTTAACTAACTTTCTTGCATCAATTCCATACACACCCTGGACTCTACCCACATAATCACACTTACTTACACACACACACACACACACACACACACACACACGCACACGCACACGCACACGCGCACACACACACACACACACACAACATAGTGACGTAGTGATGCTGCTGCAACTGTCTATTATCTATCCTTTACCCCTACCTACAGTATACCTACAGTATACTGCTGTTACTGTCTATTATCTATCCTTTACCCCTACCTACAGCATACTGCTGTTACTGTCTACACACCCTGGACTCTACCCACATAATCACACTTACTTACACACACACACACACACACACACACACACACACACGCACACGCACACGCACACACACACACACACACACAACATAGTGACGTAGTGATGCTGCTGCAACTGTCTATTATCTATCCTTTACCCCTACCTACAGTATACCTACAGTATACTGCTGTTACTGTCTATTATCTATCCTTTACCCCTACCTACAGCATACTGCTGTTACTGTCTACACACCCTGGACTCTACCCACATAATCACACTTACTTACACACACACACACACACGCACACACACACACACACACACGCACACGCACACGCACACGCACACGCACACAACATAGTGACGTAGTGATGCTGCTGCAACTGTCTATTATCTATCCTTTACCCCTACCTACAGTATACTGCTGTTACTGTCTATTATCTATCCTTTACCCCTACCTACAGCATACTGCTGTTACTGTCTATTATCTTGGATCTTTGAATCCAAGATGGCGTAGCAGTCGGACGTGTGTTGTCTTGTCTTGTCCCGTGTAAATAGTCTTCGTATTTTTCGTATACATTTCGTATATATTTTAATTTCACTTTCCATCTAGGAACTGAATATACATTCCTAAATTCCGCCTCACCCAATGTGGTACGGACCTGCTATTTTTTTATACTTTAGAACCGTAACCCCAATCAGAAGCTAGCCAGATAACTAGCTACTAGCTAGTAGTCAGTTAGCCACTGCTGCGGTCTTCACCCTCAACTCGGACACAGCCAGCTTCAATACCGGGCCAATACCTGCCAGTCTGCAAGCGCGATATCAACCCAGAGCATATAGGACTGCTTTTTCTCTACCACATCACCGGATTCCTGACGCAAGCTCTGGACAATTACACCGTATCATCACAGCTAGCTAGCTGCAACCGAGTGGCTACTACTGGCTAACACCTCTGTCCCGAAGCAAGCACCAGTTAGCCTTGAGCTAGCCTCGAGCTAGGCCCATCTGCCGGCTAGCCGAAGAGGTCTACCAGCGAATTCTTGGGCTACAATACCTCTTTTGCCAATTGGACTGGACCTTTTTTTTGCCGACACAGAGCCCTGCCAATCCATCACAACTGGTCTAAATCAGCTACAAGCTAATTTAGCCATTTTTTTGCCGCTGCTAGTAGCTTTTACCTTCTGCACAGACACCAGCCCTGTTATTAGCCTGGATATTACTCACCAATTTACCAGCATCGGACTGTCTCTCGACAACAACGCCGAATTCCTGCCGTAATCCCTGAGCCACTACTTCTGATCCTCACAGCTAGCTTGCAGCTAGCGCAGCTAGCGCCACTGCCACGAAGCTAGCACCAGTTAGCAAACACAATTCTACAATTCACAACCTCTCTTTCGCCATCCGGCTTGGATTCTCTGTCGACACGACCACGTCTGAGCAGACCCCCTCCGTCTGAGCAGACCACCCCCCGGGCTACTAACTTTAAACGCCGCGTGCTAGCTTAGTGGAGGCCTCCCTGCTCCATCTACGGCTGCCCCCTGGACACTATGATCACTTGGCTACATAGCTGATGCATGCTTGACTGTCCATTAATTCACGGTACTCCATTCTGTTTATTTGTGTTTTATCTGTCGGCTCTGTGCTTTAACTTCTCACGAGTCACCAACCCTGATCCGGTAGCACCCCCCACCCCCCCCCCCCCCCCCCACTGAGTAGCATAGCTAGCATAGCGTCACAAGTAACTTGTAGCATCTAAATATCATTAAATCACAAGTCCAAGACACCAGATGAAAGATACAGGTCTTGTGAATAAAGCCACCATTTCAGATTTTTTAAATGTTTTACAGGGAAGACACAATATGTAAATCTATTAGCTAACCACGTTAGCAAAGGACACGATTTTTTTACTCCCAATAGTTTTTTCCTGCGTCAGTAGCTATCACTAATTCGACTAAATAAAAATATATATAGCCACTAACCAAGAAACAACTTCATAAGATGACAGTCTGATAACATATTTATGGTATAGCATAGTTTTTTGGGGGAAAAATTTGCATTTTTCAGGTATAAATCACAGTTCTACATTGCAGCTGCAATCTGAAATAGTGCTGACCCAGCCAGAACAATTACAGAGACCAACGTCATATAACGAATTACTCATCTTAAAACATTTCAGAAAAATACACAGCGTACAGATATTGAAAGCCCAACATCTGGTGAATCCAAACAATATTTCAGATTTATTAAATGTTTTATAACGAAAACAAAATGTAGCGCTAAATTAGCATAGCTATACCAGGCAGATTCGGCTAGGCGCCCACGGCCAGTTCACATGCACAACAGATATGATATAACATCGTAAATTGGGTCTTACTATGGCTGATCTTTCATCAGAATGTTGATCAAAGTGTCCTTTGTCAAGATGAGTCGTTGGTTCCGTTCAGAATTGTTCCTTTCCCACTCCATTTAGCACAGGTACTGGTCGAGTGGCACGGATCTCTCAAACGTAAATAAAATCAGACAACGGAACACCACAAAACTCCCGAAAAAAATCAAATAATCTGATTAAACTATATTGAAAAAACATACATTACGATGATATGGTCACATGTATCAAACAAAATTCGACACGGAGATAGTTTTCATCCATAACGCCAGCAAAACAGTACACAATCGCAGCTCCAACTCGTGCGAATCAGAAAACAGGAAGTTGTCGGTCACGCCAAAGAAATAGGTCTTATTTCACGTCAGTACCAGATAAACAAAGAATTTCTCCTCTGACGTCCTCTTGACACCCAGAGGAAGGCGAATTAAGTGTGTTTCTGGTCATAGGGGTCATGACCATATATAGGCAGAGCGTTGAAGCGAGCATAGACTTCTTGCATTCTACTTCTTGGTCAGGGAAAGTGCTGTCAAATGACTTGTGTATCACTCAGAGACAAAATTGAAACGGTTTTAGAAACTAGAGATTGTTTTCTTTCCAATGGTATTATTTATATGCATATAGTAAGAGCAATAATTGAATAAGAGACAGTTTAATCTGTAGAGCAAATTATGCTAATGGGAAAATAGCACCCCCTGTATTCTCAAGAAGTTAACTCAGGATCTGTGTGTAGTTAATCCGACCCTCTCTGCCTAGTCGTCGCCATTTTTACCTGTTGTTGCTGTGTTAGACTAGCACCCTGTTATTGCTGCTGTTATCTTACCTGTTGTTTTAGCTAGCTCTCCCAATCAAGACCTGCAATCACTTTATGCCTTATTGTATGTCTCTCTCAAATATCAATATGCCTTGCATACTGTTGTTCAGGCTAGTTATCATTATCATTGTTTTGGTTTGCAATGGACCCTGTAGTTCCACTCTCCGTACCTCTGATACCTCCTTTGTCCCACCCCCCACACATGCGGTGACCTCACCCATTGAGACCAGCATGTCCAGAGATACAACCTCTCTTATCATCACCCAGTGCCTGGGCTTGCCTCCGCTGTACCCGCGCCCCACCATACCCCTGTCTGCACATTATGCCCAGAATCTAGTCTACCACGCCCATAAATCTGCTCCTTTTATTCTTTGTCCCCAACGCTCTAGGCGACCAGTTTTGATAGCCTTTAGCCGCACCCTCATCCTACTACTCCTCTGTTCCTCGGGTGATGTGGAGGTAAACCCAGGCCCTGCATGTCCCCAGACACCCTCATTTGTTGACTTCTGTGATCGAAAAAGCCTTGGCCTCATGCATGTCAACATCAGAAGCCTCCTCCCTAAGTTTGCCTTACTCACCGCTTTAGCACACTCTGCCAACCCTGATGTCCTTGCCGTGTCCGAATCCTGGCTTAGGAAGGCCACCAAAAATTCTGAGATTTCCATACCCAACTATAACACTTTCCGTCAAGATAGAACTGCCAAAGGGGGAGGAGTTGCAATCTACTGCAGAGATAGCCTGCAAAGTTCTGTCATACTTTCCAGGTCTATGCCCAAACAGTTCGAACTTCTAATTTTAAAAATTAATCTCTCCAGAAATAAGTCTCTCACTGTTGCCGCCTGCTACCGACCCCCCTCAGCTCCCAGCTGTGCCCTGGACAACATCTGTGAATTGATCGCTCCCCTAGCTTCAGAGTTTGTTCTGTTAGGTGACCTAAACTGGGATATGCTTAACACCCCGGCAGTCCTACAATCCAAGCTTGATGCCCTCAATCTCACACAAATCATCAAGGAACCCACCAGGTACAACCCTAAATCCGTAAACATGGGCACCCTAATAGACATTATCCTGACCAACCTGCCCTCCAAATACACCTCTGCTGTCTTCAATCAAGATCTCAGCGATCACTGCCTCATTGCCTGTATCCGCCACGGGTCCGCGGTCAAACGACCACCCCTCATCACTGTCAAACGCTCCCTAAAACACTTCTGCGAGCAGGCCTTTCTAATCGACCTGGCCCGGGTACCCTGGAAGGATATTGACCTCATCCCGTCAGTTGAGGATGCCTGGTCATTCTTTAAATGTTACTTCCTCACCATATTAGACAAGCATGCTCCGTTCAAAAAATGCAGAACCAAGAACAGATATAGCCCTTGGTTCACTCCAGACCTGACTGCCCTCGACCAGCACAAAAACATCCTGTGGCGAACTGCAATAGCATCGAAGAGCCCCCGCGATATGCAACTGTTCAGGGAAGTCAGGAACCAATACACGCAGTCAGTCAGGAAAGCAAAGGCCAGCTTTTTCAAGCAGAAATTTGCATCCTGTAGCTCTAACTCCAAAAAGTTCTGGGATACTGTAAAGTCCATGGAGAACAAGAGCACCTCCTCCCAGCTGCCCACTGCACTGAGGCTAGGTAACACGGTCACCACCGATAAATCCGTGATAATCGAAGACTTCAACAAGCATTTCTCAATGGCTGGCCATGCCTTCTTCCTGGCGACTCCAACCTTGGCCAACAGCCCCGCCCCCCCCGCTGCTACTCGCCCAAGCCTCCCCAGCTTCTCCTTTACCCAAATCCAGATAGCAGATGTTCTGAAAGAGCTGGAAAACCTGGACCCATACAAATCAGCTGGGCTTGACAATCTGGACCCCCTATTTCTGAAACTGTCCGCCGCCATTGTCGCACCCCCTATTACCAGCCTGTTCAACCTCTCCTTCGTATCATCTGAGATCCCCAAGGATTGGAAAGCTGCCGCGGTCATCCCCCTCTTCAAAGGGGGAGACACCCTGGACCCAAACTGTTACAGACCTATATCCATCCTGCCCTGCCTATCTAAGGTCTTCGAAAGCCAAGTCAACAAACAGATCACTGACCATCTCGAATCCCACCGTACCTTCTCCGCTGTGCAATCCGGTTTCCGAGCCGGTCACGGGTGCACCTCAGCCACGCTCAAGGTACTAAACGATATCATAACCGCCATCGACAAAAGACATTACTGTGCAGCCGTCTTCATCGACCTGGCCAAGGCTTTCGACTCTGTCAATCACCATATTCTTATCGGCAGACTCAGTAGCCTCGGTTTTTCTAATGACTGCCTTGCCTGGTTCACCAACTACTTTGCAGACAGAGTTCAGTGTGTCAAATCGGAGGGCATGTTGTCCGGTCCTCTGGCAGTCTCTATGGGGGTACCACAGGGTTCAATTCTCGGGCCGACTCTTTTCTCTGTATACATCAATGATGTTGCTCTTGCTGCGGGCGATTCCCTGATCCACCTCTACGCAGACGACACCATTCTATATACTTCCGGCCCTTCCTTGGACACTGTGCTATCTAACCTCCAAACGAGCTTCAATGCCATACAACACTCCTTCCGTGGCCTCCAACTGCTCTTAAACGCTAGTAAAACCAAATGCATGCTTTTCAACCGTTCGCTGCCTGCACCCGCACGCCCGACTAGCATCACCACCCTGGACGGTTCCGACCTAGAATATGTGGACATCTATAAGTACCTAGGTGTCTGGCTAGACTGCAAACTCTCCTTCCAGACTCATATCAAACATCTCCAATCCAAAATCAAATCAAGAATCGGCTTTCTATTCCGCAACAAAGCCTCCTTCACTCACGCCGCCAAACTTACCCTAGTAAAACTGACTATCCTACCGATCCTCGACTTCGGCGATGTCATCTACAAAATAGCTTCCAATACTCTACTCAGCAAACTGGATGCAGTTTATCACAGTGCCATTCGTTTTGTTACTAAAGCACCTTATACGACCCACCACTGCGACCTGTATGCCCTAGTCGGCTGGCCCTCGCTACATGTTCGTCGTCAGACCCACTGGCTCCAGGTCATCTACAAGGCTATGCTAGGTAAAGTGCCGCCTTATCTCAGTTCACTGGTCACGATGGCTACACCCACCCGCAGCACGCGCTCCAGCAGGTGTATCTCACTGATCATCCCTAAAGCCAAAACCTCATTTGGACGCCTTTCCTTCCAGTTCTCTGCTGCCTGCGACTGGAACGAATTGCAAAAATCTCTGAAGTTGGAGACTTTTATCTCCCTCAACAACTTTAAAAATCTGCTATCCGAGCAGCTAACCGATCGCTGCAGCTGTACATAGTCCATCTGTAAACTACCCACCCAATTTACCTACCTCACCCCCCATACTGCTTTTATTTATTTGCTTTTCTGCTCTTTTGCACACCAGTATCTCTTCTTGCACATGATCATCTGATGATTTATCACTCCAGTGTTAATCTGCTAAATTGTAATTATTCGATTTATTGCCTACCTCATGCCTTTTGCACACATTGTATATAGATTCTCTTTTTTTTCTACCATGTTATTGACTTGTTTATTGTTTACTCCATGTGTAACTCTGTGTTGTCTGTTCACACTGCTATGCTTTATCTTGGCCAGGTCGCAGTTGCAAATGAGAACTTGTTCTCAACTAGCCTACCTGGTTAAATAAAGGTGATCTGGTCTACCTGGTTAAATAAAGGTGAAATAAAAAATAAATAAATAAAATCTATCCTGTTGTCGAGTCACTTTACCCCTACCTACTGTATACTGCTGTTACTGTCTATTATCTATCCTGTTGTCTAGTCACTTTACCCCTACCTACTGTATACTGCTGCTACTGTCTATTATCTATCCTTTACCCCTACCTACAGTATACTGCTGCTACTGTCTATTATCTATCCTTTACCCCTACCTACAGTATACTACTGTTACTGTCTATTATCTATCCTTTACCTCTACCTACAGTATACTGCTGTTACTGTCTATTATCTATCCTTTACCCCTACCTACAGTATACTGCTGTTACTGTCTATTATCTATCCTTTACCTCTACCTACAGTATACTGCTGTTACTGTCTATTATCTATCCTTTACCCCTACCTACAGTATACTATTATCTATCCTTTACCCCTACCTACAGTATACTATTATCTATCCTTTACCCCTACCTACAGTATACTATTATCTATCCTTTACCCCTACCTACAGTATACTATTATCTATCCTTTACCCCTACCTACAGTATACTGCTGTTACTGTCTATTATCTATCCTTTACCTCTACCTACAGTATACTGCTGCTACTGTCTATTATCTATCCTTTACCCCTACCTACAGTATACTGCTGTTACTGTCTATTATCTATCCTTTACCCCTAACTACAGTATACTGCTGTTACTGTCTATTATCTATCCTTTACCTCTACCTACAGTATACTGCTGTTACTGTCTATTATCTATCCTTTACCCCTACCTACAGTATACTACTGTTACTGTCTATTATCTATCCTTTACCCCTACCTACAGTATACTGCTGTTACTGTCTATTATCTATCCTTTACCCCTACCTACAGTATACTGCTGTTACTGTCTATTATCTATCATTTACCCCTACCTACAGTATACTGCTGTTACTGTCTATTATCTATCCTTTACCCCTAACTACAGTATACTGCTGTTACTGTCTATTATCTATCCTTTACCCCTACCTACAGTATACTGCTGTTACTGTCTATTATCTATCCTTTACCCCTACCTACAGTATACTGCTGTTACTGTCTATTATCTATCCTTTACCCCTACCTACAGTATACTGCTGTTACTGTCTATTATCTATCCTTTACCCCTACCTACAGTATACTGCTGTTACTGTCTATTATCTATCCTTTACCCCTACCTACAGTATACTGCTGTTACTGTCTATTATCTATCCTTTACCCCTACCTACAGTATACTGCTGTTACTGTCTATTATCTATCCTTTACCCCTACCTACAGTATACTGCTGTTACTGTCTATTATCTATCCTTTACCCCTACCTACAGTATACTGCTGTTACTGTCTATTATCTATCCTTTACCCCTACCTACAGTATACTGCTGTTACTGTCTATTATCTATCCTTTACCCCTACCTACAGTATACTGCTGTTACTGTCTATTATCTATCCTTTACCCCTACCTACTGTATACTGCTGTTACTGTCTATTATCTATCCTTTACCCCTACCTACAGTATACTGCTGTTACTGTCTATTATATATCCTTTACCCCTACCTACAGTATACTGCTGTTACTGTCTATTATCTATCCTTTACCCCTACCTACAGTATACTGCTGTTACTGTCTATTATCTATCCTTTACCCCTACCTACAGTATACTGCTGTTACTGTCTATTATCTATCCTTTACCCCTACCTACAGTATACTGCTGTTACTGTCTATTATCTATCCTTTACCCCTACCTACTGTATACTGCTGTTACTGTCTATTATCTATCCTTTACCCCTACCTACAGTATACTGCTGTTACTGTCTATTATATATCCTTTACCCCTACCTACAGTATACTGCTGTTACTGTCTATTATCTATCCTTTACCCCTACCTACAGTATACTGCTGTTACTGTCTATTATCTATCCTTTACCCCTACCTACAGTATACTGCTGTTACTGTCTATTATCTATCCTTTACCCCTACCTACAGTATACTGCTGCTACTGTCTATTATCTATCCTTTACCACTACCTACAGTATACTACTGTTACTGTCTATTATCTATCCTTTACCCCTACCTACAGTATACTGCTGTTACTGTCTATTATCTATCCTTTACCCCTACCTACAGTATACTGCTGTTACTGTCTATTATCTATCCTTTACCCCTACCTACTGTATACTGCTGTTACTGTCTATTATATATCCTTTACCCCTACCTACAGTATACTGCTGTTACTGTCTATTATCTATCCTTTACCCCTACCTACAGTATACTGCTGTTACTGTCTATTATCTATCCTTTACCCCTACCTACAGTATACTGCTGTTACTGTCTATTATCTATCCTTTACCCCTACCTACAGTATACTGCTACTACTGTCTATTATCTATCCTTTACCACTACCTACAGTATACTACTGTTACTGTCTATTATCTATCCTTTACCCCTACCTACAGTATACTGCTGTTACTGTCTATTATCTATCCTTTACCCCTACCTACAGTATACTGCTGTTACTGTCTATTATCTATCCTTTACCCCTACCTACTGTATACTGCTGTTACTGTCTATTATCTATCCTTTACCCCTACCTACAGTATACTGCTGTTACTGTCTATTATCTATCCTTTACCCCTACCTACAGTATACTGCTGTTACTGTCTATTATCTATCCTTTACCCCTACCTACAGTATACTGCTGTTACTGTCTATTATCTATCCTTTACCCCTACCTACAGTATACTGCTGTTACTGTCTATTATCTATCCTTTACCCCTACCTACAGTATACTGCTGTTACTGTCTATTATCTATCCTTTACCCCTACCTACAGTATACTGCTGTTACTGTCTATTATCTATCCTTTACCCCTACCTACAGTATACTGCTGTTACTGTCTATTATCTATCCTTTACCCCTACCTACAGTATACTGCTGTTACTGTCTATTATCTATCCTTTACCCCTACCTACAGTATACTGCTGTTACTGTCTATTATCTATCCTTTACCCCTACCTACAGTATACTGCTGTTACTGTCTATTATCTATCCTTTACCCCTACCTACAGTATACTGCTGTTACTGTCTATTATCTATCCTTTAACCCTACCTACAGTATACTGCTGTTACTGTCTATTATCTATCCTTTACCCCTACCTACAGTATACTGCTGTTACTGTCTATTATCTATCCTTTACCCCTACCTACAGTATACTGCTGTTACTGTCTATTATCTATCCTTTACCCCTACCTACAGTATACTGCTGTTACTGTCTATTATCTATCCTTTACCCCTACCTACAGTATACTGCTGTTACTGTCTATTATCTATCCTTTACCCCTACCTACAGTATACTGCTGTTACTGTCTATTATCTATCCTTTACCCCTACCTACAGTATACTGCTGTTACTGTCTATTATCTATCCTTTACCCCTACCTACAGTATACTGCTGTTACTGTCTATTATCTATCCTTTACCCCTACCTACAGTATACTGCTGTTACTGTCTATTATCTATCCTTTACCCCTACCTACAGTATACTGCTGTTACTGTCTATTATCTATCCTTTAACCCTACCTACAGTATACTGCTGTTACTGTCTATTATCTATCCTTTACCCCTACCTACTGTATACTGCTGTTACTGTCTATTATCTATCCTTTACCCCTACCTACAGTATACTGCTGTTACTGTCTATTATATATCCTTTACCCCTACCTACAGTATACTGCTGTTACTGTCTATTATCTATCCTTTACCCCTACCTACAGTATACTGCTGTTACTGTCTATTATCTATCCTTTACCCCTACCTACAGTATACTGCTGTTACTGTCTATTATCTATCCTTTACCCCTACCTACAGTATACTGCTGCTACTGTCTATTATCTATCCTTTACCACTACCTACAGTATACTGCTGTTACTGTCTATTATCTATCCTTTACCCCTACCTACAGTATACTGCTGTTACTGTCTATTATCTATCCTTTACCCATACCTACAGTATACTGCTGTTACTGTCTATTATCTATCCTTTACCCCTACCTACTGTATACTGCTGTTACTGTCTATTATCTATCCTTTACCCCTACCTACAGTATACTGCTGCTACTGTCTATTATCTATCCTTTACCACTACCTACTGTATACTGCTGCTACTGTCTATTATCTATCCTTTACCCCTACCTACTGTATACTGCTGCTACTGTCTATTATCTATCCTTTACCCCTACCTACAGTATACTGCTGTTACTGTCTATTATCTATCCTTTACCCCTACCTACAGTATACTGCTGTTACTGTCTATTATCTATCCTTTACCCCTACCTACAGTATACTGCTGTTACTGTCTATTATCTATCCTTTACCCCTACCTACAGTATACTGCTGTTACTGTCTATTATCTATCCTTTACCCCTACCTACAGTATACTGCTGTTACTGTTTATTATCTATCCTTTACCCCTACCTACAGTATACTGCTGTTACTGTCTATTATCTATCCTTTACCCCTACCTACAGTATACTGCTGTTACTGTCTATTATCTATCCTTTACCCCTACCTACTGTATACTGCTGTTACTGTCTATTATCTATCCTTTACCCCTACCTACAGTATACTGCTGCTACTGTCTATTATCCATCCTTTACCACTACCTACTGTATACTGCTGCTACTGTCTATTATCTATCCTTTACCCCTACCTACTGTATACTGCTGCTACTGTCTATTATCTATCCTTTACCCCTACCTACAGTATACTGCTGTTACTGTCTATTATCTATCCTTTACCCCTACCTACAGTATACTGCTGTTACTGTCTATTATCTATCCTTTACCCCTACCTACAGTATACTGCTGTTACTGTCTATTATCTATCCTTTACCCCTACCTACAGTATACTGCTGTTACTGTCTATTATCTATCCTTTACCCCTACCTACAGTATACTGCTGTTACTGTCTATTATCTATCCTTTACCCCTACCTACAGTATACTGCTGTTACTGTCTATTATCTATCCTTTACCCCTACCTACAGTATACTGCTGTTACTGTTTATTATCTATCCTTTACCCCTACCTACAGTATACTGCTGTTACTGTCTATTATCTATCCTTTACCCCTACCTACAGTATACTGCTGTTACTGTCTATTATCTATCCTTTACCCCTACCTACAGTATACTGCTGTTACTGTCTATTATCTATCCTTTACCCCTACCTACAGTATACTGCTGTTACTGTCTATTATCTATCCTTTACCCCTACCTACAGTATACTGCTGTTACTGTCTATTATCTATCCTTTACCCCTACCTACAGTATACTGCTGTTACTGTCTATTATCTATCCTTTACCCCTACCTACAGTATACTGCTGTTACTGTCTATTATCTATCCTTTACCCCTACCTACAGTATACTGCTGTTACTGTCTATTATCTATCCTTTACCCCTACCTACAGTATACTGCTGTTACTGTCTATTATCTATCCTTTATCCCTACCTACAGTATACTGCTGTTACTGTCTATTATCTATCCTTTACCCCTACCTACAGTATACTGCTGTTACTGTCTATTATCTATCCTTTACCCCTACCTACAGTATACTGCTGTTACTGTCTATTATCTATCCTTTACCCCTACCTACAAGTATACTGCTGTTACTGTCTATTATCTATCCTTTACCCCTACCTACAGTATACTGCTGTTACTGTCTATTATCTATCCTTTATCCCTACCTACAGTATACTGCTGTTACTGTCTATTATATATCCTTTACCCCTACCTACAGTATACTGCTGTTACTGTCTATTATCTATCCTTTACCCCTACCTACAGTATACTGCTGTTACTGTCTATTATCTATCCTTTACCCCTACCTACTGTATACTGCTGTTACGGTCTATTATCTATCCTTTACCCCTACCTACAGTATACTGCTGTTACTGTCTATTATCTATCCTTTACCCCTACCTACTGTATACTGCTGTTACTGTCTATTATCTATCCTTTACCCCTACCTACAGTATACTGCTGTTACTGTCTATTATCTATCCTTTACCCCTACCTACAGTATACTGCTGTTACTGTCTATTATCTATCCTTTACCCCTACCTACTGTATACTGCTGTTACTGTCTATTATCTATCCTTTACCCCTACCTACAGTATACTGCTGTTACTGTCTAGTATCTATCCTTTACCCCTACCTACAGTATACTGCTGTTACTGTCTATTATCTATCCTTTACCCCTACCTACAGTATACTGCTGTTACTGTCTATTATCTATCCTTTACCCCTACCTACAGTATACTGCTGTTACTGTCTATTATCTATCCTTTACCCCTACCTACAGTATACTGCTGTTACTGTCTATTATCTATCCTTTACCCCTACCTACAGTATACTGCTGTTACTGTCTATTATCTATCCTTTACCCCTACCTACAGTATACTGCTGTTACTGTCTATTATCTATCCTTTACCCCTACCTACAGTATACTACTGTTACTGTCTATTATCTATCCTTTACCCCTACCTACAGTATACTGCTGCTACTGTCTATTATCTATCCTTTACCCCTACCTACAGTATACTACTGTTACTGTCTATTAATTATCCTTTACCCCTACCTACAGTATACTACTGTTACTGTCTATTAATTATCCTTTACCCCTACCTACAGTATACTATTATCTATCCTTTACCCCTACCTACAGTATACTGCTGCTACTGTCTATTATCTATCCTTTACCCCTACCTACAGTATACTGCTGCTACTGTCTATTATTTATCATTTACCCCTACCTACAGTATACTGCTGCTACTGTCTATTATCTATCCTTTACCCCTACCTACAGTATACTACTGTTACTGTCTATTATCTATCCTTTACCCCTACCTACAGTATACTGCTGCTACTGTCTATTATCTATCCTTTACCCCTACCTACAGTATACTACTGTTACTGTCTATTATCTATCCTTTACCCCTACCTACAGTATACTATTATCTATCCTTTACCCCTACCTACAGTATACTGCTGTTACTGTCTATTATCTATCCTTTACCCCTACCTACAGTATACTGCTGTTACTGTCTATTATCTATCCTTTACCCCTACCTACAGTATACTGCTGTTACTGTCTATTATCTATCCTTTACCCCTACCTACAGTATACTGCTGTTACTGTCTATTATCTATCCTTTACCCCTACCTACAGTATACTACTGTTACTGTCTATTATCTATCCTTTACCCCTACCTACAGTATACTGCTGCTACTGTCTATTATCTATCCTTTACCCCTACCTACAGTATACTACTGTTACTGTCTATTAATTATCCTTTACCCCTACCTACAGTATACTACTGTTACTGTCTATTAATTATCCTTTACCCCTACCTACAGTATACTATTATCT
This sequence comes from Salvelinus alpinus, assembly GCF_045679555.1. Taxonomy (NCBI): domain Eukaryota; kingdom Metazoa; phylum Chordata; class Actinopteri; order Salmoniformes; family Salmonidae; genus Salvelinus; species Salvelinus alpinus. The sequence continues at coordinate 5,955,123 of NC_092087.1, forward strand.
ATCCTTTACCCCTACCTACAGTATACTGCTGCTACTGTCTATTATCTATCCTTTACCCCTACCTACAGTATACTGCTGCTACTGTCTATTATCTATCATTTACCCCTACCTACAGTATACTGCTGCTACTGTCTATTATCTATCCTTTACCCCTACCTACAGTATACTACTGTTACTGTCTATTATCTATCCTTTACCCCTACCTACAGTATACTGCTGCTACTGTCTATTATCTATCCTTTACCCCTACCTACAGTATACTACTGTTACTGTCTATTATCTATCCTTTACCCCTACCTACAGTATACTATTATCTATCCTTTACCCCTACCTACAGTATACTGCTGCTACTGTCTATTATCTATCCTTTACCCCTACCTACAGTATACTGCTGTTACTGTCTATTATCTATCCTTTACCCCTACCTACTGTATACTGCTGTTACTGTCTATTATCTATCCTTTACCCCTACCTACAGTATACTGCTGTTACTGTCTATTATCTATCCTTTACCCCTACCTACAGTATACTGCTGTTACTGTCTATTATCTATCCTTTACCCCTACCTACTGTATACTGCTGTTACTGTCTATTATCTATCCTTTACCCCTACCTACAGTATACTGCTGTTACTGTCTATTATCTATCCTTTACCCCTACCTACAGTATACTGCTGTTACTGTCTATTATCTATCCTTTACCCCTACCTACTGTATACTGCTGTTACTGTCTATTATCTATCCTTTACCCCTACCTACAGTATACTGCTGTTACTGTCTATTATCTATCCTTTACCCCTACCTACAGTATACTGCTGTTACTGTCTATTATCTATCCTTTACCCCTACCTACAGTATACTACTGTTACTGTCTATTATCTATCCTTTACCCCTACCTACAGTATACTAATGTTACTGTCTATTATCTATCATTTACCCCTACCTACAGTATACTACTGTTACTGTCTATTATCTATCCTGTTGTCTAGTCACTTTACCCCTACCTACAGTATACTGCTGTTACTGTCTATTATCTATCCTTTACCCCTACCTACAGTATACTGCTGTTACTGTCTATTATCTATCCTTTACCCCTACCTACAGTATACTACTGTTACTGTCTATTATCTATCCTTTACCCCTACCTACAGTATACTGCTGTTACTGTCTATTATCTATCCTTTACCCCTACCTACAGTATACTGCTGCTACTGTCTATTATCTATCCTTTACCCCTACCTACAGTATACTGCTGTTACTGTCTAGTATCTATCCTTTACCCCTACCTACAGTATACTGCTGTTACTGTCTATTATCTATCCTTTACCCCTACCTACAGTATACTGCTGTTACTGTCTATTATCTATCCTTTACCCCTACCTACAGTATACTGCTGTTACTGTCTATTATCTATCCTTTACCCCTACCTACTGTATACTGCTGTTACTGTCTATTATCTATCCTTTACCCCTACCTACAGTATACTGCTGTTACTGTCTATTATCTATCCTTTACCCCTACCTACAGTATACTGCTGTTACTGTCTATTATCTATCCTTTACCTCTACCTACAGTATACTGCTGTTACTGTCTATTATCTATCCTTTACCCCTACCTACAGTATACTGCTGTTACTGTCTATTATCTATCCTGTACCCCTACCTACAGTATACTGCTGTTACTGTCTATTATCTATCCTTTACCCCTACCTACAGTATACTGCTGTTACTGTCTATTATCTATCCTTTACCCCTACCTACAGTATACTGCTGTTACTGTCTATTATCTATCCTTTACCTCTACCTACAGTATACTGCTGTTACTGTCTATTATCTATCCTTTACCTCTACCTACAGTATACTGCTGTTACTGTCTATTATCTATCCTTTACACCTACCTACAGTATACTATTATCTATCCTTTACCCCTACCTACAGTATACTGCTGTTACTGTCTATTATCTATCCTTTACCTCTACCTACAGTATACTGCTGCTACTGTCTATTATCTATCCTTTACCCCTACCTACAGTATACTGCTGTTACTGTCTATTATCTATCATTTACCCCTACCTACAGTATACTGCTGTTACTGTCTATTATCTATCCTTTACCTCTACCTACAGTATACTGCTGTTACTGTCTATTATCTATCCTTTACCCCTACCTACAGTATACTACTGTTACTGTCTATTATCTATCCTTTACCCCTACCTACAGTATACTGCTGTTACTGTCTATTATCTATCCTTTACCCCTACCTACAGTATTCTGCTGTTACTGTCTATTATCTATCCTTTACCCCTACCTACAGTATACTGCTGTTACTGTCTATTATCTATCCTTTACCCCTACCTACAGTATACTGCTGTTACTGTCTATTATCTATCCTTTACCCCTACCTACAGTATACTGCTGTTACTGTCTATTATCTATCCTTTACCCCTACCTACAGTATACTGCTGTTACTGTCTATTATCTATCCTTTACCCCTACCTACAGTATACTACTGTTACTGTCTATTATCTATCCTTTACCCCTACCTACAGTATACTGCTGTTACTGTCTATTATCTATCCTTTACCCCTACCTACAGTATACTGCTGTTACTGTCTATTATCTATCCTTTACCCCTACCTACAGTATACTGCTGTTACTGTCTATTATCTATCCTTTATCCCTACCTACAGTATACTGCTGTTACTGTCTATTATCTATCCTTTACCCCTACCTACAGTATACTGCTGTTACTGTCTATTATCTATCCTTTACCCCTACCTACAGTATACTGCTGTTACTGTCTATTATCTATCCTTTACCCCTACCTACAGTATACTGCTGTTACTGTCTATTATCTATCCTTTACCCCTACCTACAGTATACTACTGTTACTGTCTATTATCTATCCTTTACCCCTACCTACAGTATACTGCTGTTACTGTCTATTATCTATCCTGTTGTCTAGTCACTTTACCCCTACCTACAGTATACTGCTGTTACTGTCTATTATCTATCCTTTACCCCTACCTACAGTATACTGTTGTTACTGTCTATTATCTATCCTTTACCTCTACCTACAGTATACTGCTGTTACTGTCTATTATCTATCCTTTACCCCTACCTACAGTATACTGCTGTTACTGTCTATTATCTATCCTGTACCCCTACCTACAGTATACTGCTGTTACTGTCTATTATCTATCCTTTACCCCTACCTACAGTATACTGCTGTTACTGTCTATTATCTATCCTTTACCCCTACCTACAGTATACTACTGTTACTGTCTATTATCTATCCTTTACCCCTACCTACAGTATACTGCTGTTACTGTCTATTATCTATCCTTTACCCCTACCTACAGTATTCTGCTGTTACTGTCTATTATCTATCCTTTACCCCTACCTACAGTATACTGCTGTTACTGTCTATTATCTATCCTTTACCCCTACCTACAGTATACTGCTGTTACTGTCTATTATCTATCCTTTACCCCTACCTACAGTATACTGCTGTTACTGTCTATTATCTATCCTTTACCCCTACCTACAGTATACTGCTGTTACTGTCTATTATCTATCCTTTACCCCTACCTACAGTATACTGCTGTTACTGTCTATTATCTATCCTTTACCCCTACCTACAGTATACTGCTGTTACTGTCTATTATCTATCCTTTACCCCTACCTACAGTATACTGCTGTTACTGTCTATTATCTATCCTTTACCCCTACCTACAGTATACTGCTGTTACTGTCTATTATCTATTCTTTACCCCTACCTACAGTATACTGCTGTTACTGTCTATTATCTATCCTTTACCCCTACCTACAGTATACTACTGTTACTGTCTATTATCTATCCTTTACCCCTACCTACAGTATACTGCTGTTACTGTCTATTATCTATCCTGTTGTCTAGTCACTTTACCCCTACCTACAGTATACTGCTGTTACTGTCTATTATCTATCCTTTACCCCTACCTACAGTATACTGCTGTTACTGTCTATTATCTATCCTTTACCCCTACCTACAGTATACTACTGTTAATGTCTATTATCTATCCTTTACCCCTACCTACAGTATACTGCTGTTACTGTCTATTATCTATCCTTTACCCCTACCTACAGTATACTGCTGTTACTGTTTATTATCTATCCTTTACCCCTACCTACAGTATACTGCTGTTACTGTCTATTATCTATCCTTTATCCCTACCTACAGTATACTGCTGTTACTGTCTATTATCTATCCTTTACCCCTACCTACAGTATACTGCTGTTACTGTCTATTATCTATCCTTTACCCCTACCTACAGTATACTGCTGTTACTGTCTATTATCTATCCTTTACCCCTACCTACAGTATACTGCTGTTACTGTCTATTATCTATCCTTTACCCCTACCTACAGTATACTGCTGTTACTGTCTATTATCTATCCTTTACCCCTACCTACAGTATACTGCTGTTACTGTCTATTATCTATCCTTTACCCCTACCTACAGTATACTGCTGTTACTGTCTATTATCTATCCTTTACCCCTACCTACAGTATACTGCTGTTACTGTCTATTATCTATCCTTTACCCCTACCTACAGTATACTGCTGTTACTGTCTATTATCTATCCTTTACCCCTACCTACAATATACTACTGTTACTGTCTATTATCTATCCTTTACCCCTACCTACAGTATACTGCTGTTACTGTCTATTATCTATCCTTTACCCCTACCTACAGTATACTGCTGTTACTGTCTATTATCTATCCTTTACCCCTACCTACAGTATACTGCTGTTACTGTCTATTATCTATCCTTTACCCCTACCTACAGTATACTGCTGTTACTGTCTATTATCTATCCTTTACCCCTACCTACAGTATACTGCTGTTACTGTCTATTATCTATCCTTTACCCCTACCTACAGTATACTGCTGTTACTGTCTATTATCTATCCTTTACCCGTACCTACAGTATACTGCTGTTACTGTCTATTATCTATCCTTTACCCCTACCTACAGTATACTGCTGTTACTGTCTATTATTTATCCTGTACCCCTACCTACAGTATACTGCTGTTACTGTCTATTATCTATCCTTTACCCCTACCTACAGTATACTGCTGTTACTGTCTATTATCTATCCTTTACCCCTACCTACTGTATACTGCTGTTACTGTCTATTATCTATCCTTTACCCCTACCTACAGTATACTGCTGCTACTGTCTATTATCTATCCTTTACCACTACCTACTGTATACTGCTGCTACGGTCTATTATCTATCCTTTACCCCTACCTACTGTATACTGCTGCTACTGTCTATTATCTATCCTTTACCCCTACATACAGTATACTGCTGAAACTGTCTATTATCTATCCTTTACCTCTACCTACAGTATACTGCTGCTACTGTCTATTATCTATCCTTTACCTCTACCTACAGTATACTGCTGTTACTGTCTATTATCTATCCTTTACCCCTACCTACAGTATACTGCTGTTACTGTCTATTATCTATCCTTTACCTCTACCTACAGTATACTGCTGTTACTGTCTATTATCTATCCTTTACCCCTACCTACAGTATACTATTATCTATCCTTTACCCCTACCTACAGTATACTGCTGTTACTGTCTATTATCTATCCTTTACCTCTACCTACAGTATACTGCTGCTACTGTCTATTATCTATCCTTTACCCCTACCTACAGTATACTGCTGTTACTGTCTATTATCTATTCTTTACCCCTACCTACAGTATACTGCTGTTACTGTCTATTATCTATCCTTTACCTCTACCTACAGTATACTGCTGTTACTGTCTATTATCTATCCTTTACCCCTACCTACAGTATACTACTGTTACTGTCTATTATCTATCCTTTACCCCTACCTACAGTATACTGCTGTTACTGTCTATTATCTATCCTTTACCCCTACCTACAGTATTCTGCTGTTACTGTCTATTATCTATCCTTTACCCCTACCTACAGTATACTGCTGTTACTGTCTATTATCTATCCTTTACCCCTACCTACAGTATACTGCTGTTACTGTCTATTATCTATCCTTTACCCCTACCTACAGTATACTGCTGTTACTGTCTATTATCTATCCTTTACCCCTACCTACAGTATACTGCTGTTACTGTCTATTATCTATCCTTTACCCCTACCTACAGTATACTGCTGTTACTGTCTATTATTTATCCTGTACCCCTACCTACAGTATACTGCTGTTACTGTCTATTATCTATCCTTTACCCCTACCTACAGTATACTGCTGTTACTGTCTATTATCTATCCTTTACCCCTACCTACTGTATACTGCTGTTACTGTCTATTATCTATCCTTTACCCCTACCTACAGTATACTGCTGCTACTGTCTATTATCTATCCTTTACCACTACCTACTGTATACTGCTGCTACGGTCTATTATCTATCCTTTACCCCTACCTACTGTATACTGCTGCTACTGTCTATTATCTATCCTTTACCCCTACCTACAGTATACTGCTGAAACTGTCTATTATCTATCCTTTACCTCTACCTACAGTATACTGCTGTTACTGTCTATTATCTATCCTTTACCTCTACCTACAGTATACTGCTGTTACTGTCTATTATCTATCCTTTACCCCTACCTACAGTATACTGCTGTTACTGTCTATTATCTATCCTTTACCTCTACCTACAGTATACTGCTGTTACTGTCTATTATCTATCCTTTACCCCTACCTACAGTATACTATTATCTATCCTTTACCCCTACCTACAGTATACTGCTGTTACTGTCTATTATCTATCCTTTACCTCTACCTACAGTATACTGCTGCTACTGTCTATTATCTATCCTTTACCCCTACCTACAGTATACTGCTGTTACTGTCTATTATCTATTCTTTACCCCTACCTACAGTATACTGCTGTTACTGTCTATTATCTATCCTTTACCTCTACCTACAGTATACTGCTGTTACTGTCTATTATCTATCCTTTACCCCTACCTACAGTATACTACTGTTACTGTCTATTATCTATCCTTTACCCCTACCTACAGTATACTGCTGTTACTGTCTATTATCTATCCTTTACCCCTACCTACAGTATTCTGCTGTTACTGTCTATTATCTATCCTTTACCCCTACCTACAGTATACTGCTGTTACTGTCTATTATCTATCCTTTACCCCTACCTACAGTATACTGCTGTTACTGTCTATTATCTATCCTTTACCCCTACCTACAGTATACTGCTGTTACTGTCTATTATCTATCCTTTACCCCTACCTACAGTATACTGCTGTTACTGTCTATTATCTATCCTTTACCCCTACCTACAGTATACTGCTGTTACTGTCTATTATCTATCCTTTACCCCTACCTACAGTATACTGCTGTTACTGTCTATTATCTATCCTTTACCCCTACCTACAGTATACTGCTGTTACTGTCTATTATCTATCCTTTACCCCTACCTACAGTATACTACTGTTACTGTCTATTATCTATCCTTTACCCCTACCTACAGTATACTGCTGTTACTGTCTATTATCTATCCTGTTGTCTAGTCACTTTACCCCTACCTACAGTATACTGCTGTTACTGTCTATTATCTATCCTTTACCCCTACCTACAGTATACTGCTGTTACTGTCTATTATCTATCCTTTACCCCTACCTACAGTATACTACTGTTACTGTCTATTATCTATCCTTTACCCCTACCTACAGTATACTGCTGTTACTGTCTATTATCTATCCTTTACCCCTACCTACAGTATACTGCTGTTACTGTCTATTATCTATCCTTTACCCCTACCTACAGTATACTGCTGTTACTGTCTATTATCTATCCTTTATCCCTACCTACAGTATACTGCTGTTACTGTCTATTATCTATCCTTTACCCCTACCTACAGTATACTGCTGTTACTGTCTATTATCTATCCTTTACCCCTACCTACAGTATACTGCTGTTACTGTCTATTATCTATCCTTTACCCCTACCTACAGTATACTGCTGTTACTGTCTATTATCTATCCTTTACCCCTACCTACAGTATACTGCTGTTACTGTCTATTATCTATCCTTTACCCCTACCTACAGTATACTGCTGTTACTGTCTATTATCTATCCTTTACCCCTACCTACAGTATACTGCTGTTACTGTCTATTATCTATCCTCTACCCCTACCTACAGTATACTGCTGTTACTGTCTATTATCTATCCTTTACCCCTACCTACAGTATACTGCTGTTACTGTCTATTATCTATCCTTTACCCCTACCTACAGTATACTGCTGTTACTGTCTATTATCTATCCTTTACCCCTACCTACAGTATACTGCTGTTACTGTCTATTATCTATCCTGTACCCCTACCTACAGTATACTGCTGTTACTGTCTATTATCTATCCTTTACCCCTACCTACAGTATACTGCTGTTACTGTCTATTATCTATCCTTTACCCCTACCTACAGTATACTGCTGTTACTGTCTATTATCTATCCTTTACCCCTACCTACAGTATACTGCTGTTACTGTCTATTATCTATCCTTTACCCCTACCTACAGTATACTGCTGTTACTGTCTATTATCTATCCTTTACCCCTACCTACAGTATACTGCTGTTACTGTCTATTATCTATCCTTTACCCCTACCTACAGTATACTGCTGTTACTGTCTATTATCTATCCTTTACCCCTACCTACAGTATACTGCTGTTACTGTCTATTATCTATCCTTTACCCCTACCTACAGTATACTGCTGTTACTGTCTATTATCTATCCTGTACCCCTACCTACAGTATACTGCTGTTACTGTCTATTATCTATCCTTTACCCCTACCTACAGTATACTGCTGTTACTGTCTATTATCTATCCTTTACCCCTACCTACAGTATACTGCTGTTACTGTCTATTATCTATCCTGTACCCCTACCTACAGTATACTGCTGTTACTGTCTATTATCTATCCTTTACCCCTACCTACAGTATACTGCTGTTACTGTCTATTATCTATCCTTTACCCCTACCTACAGTATACTGCTGTTACTGTCTATTATCTATCCTTTACCCCTACCTACAGTATACTGCTGTTACTGTCTATTATCTATCCTTTACCCCTACCTACAGTATACTGCTGTTACTGTCTATTATCTATCCTTTACCTCTACCTACAGTATACTGCTGTTACTGTCTATTATCTATCCTTTACCCCTACCTACAGTATACTGCTGTTACTGTCTATTATCTATCCTGTACCCCTACCTACAGTATACTGCTGTTACTGTCTATTATCTATCCTTTACCCCTACCTACAGTATACTGCTGTTACTGTCTATTATCTATCCTTTACCCCTACCTACAGCATACTGCTGTTACTGTCTATTATCTATCCTGTTGTCTAGTCACTTTACCCCTACCTACAGTATACTGCTGTTACTGTCTATTATCTATCCTTTACCCCTACCTACAGTATACTGCTGTTACTGTCTATTATCTATCCTTTACCCCTACCTACAGTATACTGCTGTTACTGTCTATTATCTATCCTTTACCCCTACCTACAGCATACTGCTGTTACTGTCTATTATCTATCCTGTTGTCTAGTCACTTTACCCCTACCTACAGTATACTGCTGTTACTGTCTATTATATATCCTTTACCCCTACCTACAGCATACAGCTGTTACTGTCTATTATCTATCATGTTGTCTAGTCACTTTACCCCTACCTACAGTATACTGCTGTTACTGTCTATTATCTATCCTGTTGTCTAGTCACTTTACCCCTACCTACAGTATACTATTATCTATCCTTTACCCCTACCTACAGTATACTGCTGTTACTGTCTATTATCTATCCTGTTGTCTAGTCACTTTACCCCTACCTACAGTATACTGCTGTTACTGTCTATTATCTATCCTGTTGTCTAGTCACTTTACCCCTACCTACAGTATACTGCTGTTACTGTCTATTATCAACCTGTTGTCTAGTCACTTTACCCCTACCTAGATGTACCTGCTGTAGCTCGACTCGCCACTGGTGCTCCCTATTCACACATCTTGACCTTTCCCACATTATGTTACGTTACAGCCTTCTTCTAAAATGATTACGTTGTTTTTTTTCTCCTCGTCAGTCCACACACAATACCCCATAATGACAAAGCAAAAACAGGTTTTTAGATTCTTTTTTTACACATTTTAAATAAAATAAATAAATAAAAATGACATTTACATAACTATTCAGACCCTTTGCTATGAGCCTTGAAGAAACTGAGCTCAGGTGCATCCTGTTTCCATTGATCATCCTTGAGATGTTTCCGTAACTCGATTTTTCAGGTTTTCAGGATAAAGAACACGTTTCCTTTTTGGATGTATTGGTTAAGATAGCAATGGCGTGCACACTGAGGTGTGTCGAAAAGAAACATATAGAAAAGTAGTTAAACACCTTCATTAAAAAATGGTTTACCGTATAGCCAACTCCTTCTCATTCGGCTTATTTGTGACTCTGATTTATCATTTGATGTACGTACATGCCAAAGAATCGTTGGACAATTGAGAGTAAGACAAACTGATTGAAATGCATTTTTTCTAACCACGTTAAAATGAGTCCCTCTCCTCACTCTGCAACTTTGGTGTCCACCTACAGTCCCAATTCAAGGTCGATGAAGGAAGCGGTTAATAGACACTGGTACACACAGTGACCCCAGCTTTGGTGTCCACCTACAGTCCCAATTCAAGGTCGATGAAGGAAGCGGTTAATAGACACTGGTACACACAGTGACCCCAGCTTTTGTAAAGCGTTTGAATCCCCTGAGGTTTTGTCGAAAAGAGACCCTCAAATTTTACAGGATTGTTTGGTAAGATCAGATTCACCCCCAAAGAAAAAAGCATCGCATTTTACGTCTATTTCATTCCTGATGGAAATGTCCCTCGTCACAACTTTGTTCACTGTTATGCCATGATCCCCGTTCCGGTGAGAGGATAAAGGTTCCAGGTAGAATATCATGTAACATGAAATATGTTGTATATCTCCTTAAGTGTTCCTGTAACTTGTATTATGTAGGTAAAACCGAACGGGAACTTCAAGGCAAGGATGTGTGAGCATAAGAGCTCCATTCACAACCATGACGAAAAATCACCTGTTGCCAAGTATTTCAACAGCCATTATCTTGAACCTTACGTTCTTTGGACATTGAATTGGTGAAGGCGCCACCTAGGGGAGGAGATAGGGTTAAATTACTTCTCCGAAGAGAGACAAATTGGACAGACCGCTTGGTCACTCTTGCCACAGCAGGCCTCAATGGCCTTTTTCAGGTATTTCTTGCGTGCATGTTTTTTGTAGGAGGTTCTAAATAGGCCAAACATTTAGGTAATGACATCATAATGACAGGTAATGACATCATAATGACAGGTAATGACATCATAATGACAGGTAATGACATCACAATGTATTTGTATTGTGAGTCTATCTTTATTTGATTGTCATGTTTTACCCCACAGCTCCCTCTGCTGGCATCTCAATGGACCAATAAGTGACTGGTAATTTACCGTGATGCCCACCTGTGAGGTTTTGTTCTTGTGACATTGCCATTTCCGTTGCCTTGCACGCTGAAGACGGGCTCATACCCCCAAAAACGTTGGTGCGACAATAAAAATATGCAAATGTATGTTTATTTTCCCGGAGTGCTGTCCTATTTCTGTTCTATGGATTATAGATTATAGGATCCTGCACCTAATTTCAGTTTATATAAAAAGGAGTTGAGCACAGTTTATCTTTTCAACAATGTTGATTCAACCAGTTTATGCCCGGAGTGACTGCACTACTTTTGACCGGGGCTCATATATTGCACTATATAATGAATAGGGTCCCATTTGGAACGCACACAGAGAGAGAGAACTGCATGAAAACATACATTTATAGAAGTGAGAGTAGGAACTTCCAAGGCCAATACCACTTCATGATCAACCTATATAAAACTAATTACAATGACATTACGCATTTGAACTCACATCGTTATACATTATATTTGCCACGAGTTTTGCAAAGGTTGCTCGTCTACCCATTGATTTATTTTTTAAACAGGATTGAAAATGAAGTTTCTTTCACTTTTATAATTTAAGTCAAATTTGGCAATTCAGAGCTGAACCATAATATATCATGTACTTCCTGCTCCGATGTTCCTCTTGAAGCCCAAACTCAGATTTTACCTGAGTTAAGAAACACGTTTTTCTCAGAACCAAATACTGAAAAAAAAATCTGAGGTTCCTAGACCAATATATTTGGGGGTTTTGGAGAGCGTTAAAAACTCCATGTCCAATATCCTGTTCTCCATTCTCTTTTCAACAGCCAGGGTAAATGGTGTTATCAGGAAATAATACGTTACCTTCTTCCACAGAGTCTCTTCCACAGAGTGGAGGCTCTCCAAAACGTTCCCCCTACTTCATTTTGTCAACGGCTAGTCAGGGTAAAAGATGTACCTACCTTCTGTACGTCTGGTCAATGTGACAACAACCAGAATGATTGGCTATACAACACAAACTGATCTGGAACCCAGGTAAGGTAAATGGTGTTATTAGAGAATCATATGATACCTCCTGTATGTTCAACAGGTCCTTCTGTGTGTCAGACAGTCCTTGCAGGGATCAGTAGACCTCCAGGGATGGAGAATACTGAGGCTGTGACCACACTGCTTTAGACCAGAGCGCTATGGGGCCAAAGTAGTCAAAAGTAGTGCACTATATAGGCCATTTGGGAAGGGGAATGGGTGATGCATTACTGTAATTGACTACAGTGTGAGGAGAGCAGCCTGGCTATCTTATCTCAGGCGAAAGATTCATGCATTCTAATGCTATCCAAGCTACCCAGGAACGACATCAAGGCCACTCTAATAACTTACAAAGGCATGCATCCCAAATAGCAACCTACTCCCTATATAGTGCACTACCATTGATCAGAGCCCTATAGGAGCCCTATGGGGCTACTAGTCAAAAGCAGTGCACTATAAAGGGAATAGGGTGTCATTCTGGACAGAGACCAGGTCTCTTCATCTGAATGCAGTGAGACCTCCCCTCCCCCCCCCCCCCCCCTTATGGGAAAAAATAGACTCATTCCAAAAACACATGTTTATATTTGAACATGTGAAATCGTGTGTTTTTTTTTCTGTAAGAGCCTTGACTGGGAAACGATTTACCCATAAATAATAAGGGCTGCTTGAGAGAGAGAGAGAGAGAGAGAGAGAGAGAGAGAGAGAGAGAGAGAGAGAGAGAGAGAGAGAGAGAGAGAGAGAGAGAGAGAGAGAGAGAGAGAGAGAGAGAGAGAGAGAGAGAGAGAGAGAGAGAGAGAGAGAGAGAGAGAGAGAGAGAGAGAGAGAGAGAGAGAGAGAGAGAGAGAGAGAGAGAGAGAGAGAGAGAGAGAGAGAGAGAGAGAGAGAGAGAGAGAGAGAGAGAGAGAGAGAGAGAGAGAGAGTTCACTTTTCTATTTTCCTTTACTAGGTGAGATGAACATCAGCTGTCATTTTTCAAAGGAGGACGAGGGGATGGATGGTCTTGTCCAACTTTCTCAATGTCTATTTTCCAATTAAAATGAACTCTCACACATTTCTCTGTGTTACTCAGAGAATTGATGTCCCCTAATCTAGACCCCAAAAAATTATACAGTAATTAACGCCATAACACGAAAAATAATCAAGCAATTCTTAGGAGACAAGGACAGAGATATTGACACTGAAATACCCGAGAGAGAAGTTTATGTACAGGCCAGAACTTAAGCATTCGAAAGGATTTTTAATATTGCGAGACGGTTAGTCTGGATTCCTGTGCCCCCGTAAAGGTCTGTTATTTCAGCCCTACTAGAGGCAGGGAGAGAGGAGAGATTTATATTTTATATATTATCAAAAGTTTGGAGATAAATTTGTACTGTAGTCTCTTCGAGAGAAAAGTCAACCAATACATCAGTCTACCTCCGACTCAATCTCTCCTCACTTACCCCCCTGGGAGGATTTCGATTGCAACACAACAAGAGACAATCTTTTGAACTATATTTTCAATTTACTTTTATTTCATTAGTTCTGTAGAAGACCGAGCTAATGGTCTGCACCTAACGGTTGGTTCATATATACGTACATATGATTGCTTATAGGATACAGGAAGATCATTCAAATATAATAACAGAGTCCACCTGTTGAATGAAATGACTTACTATATGAGCCTTTATGATGTCGCCTTATCATTAAGCAGTAATACATGAGAGGCCAGGTGTGAAGACATTTTTATCGTGGCTGTGATGTGGTCATAGCCACGAGGCGAACAGATACAATCTAACACACACATTAGTTTTGTTGTTGTTATTGTTTGTATACAGTACGGTTGTATTCTAAATGTGTGTGACTGTCCGTGTCTATCAGCGTATCCGTGTTGTGTTGCTTGTCATGTTGTGTTGCTTGTCATGTTGTGTTGCTTGTCAGTGTTATGTTGCTTGTCAGTGTTGTGTTGCTTGTCAGTGTTGTGCTGCTTTTCATGTTGTGTTGCTTGTCATGTTGTGTTGCTTGTTGTGTTGTTTGTCATGTCATGCTGCTTGTCATGTTGTGCTGCTTGTCATGTTGTGTTGCTTGTCATGTTGTGTTGCTTGTCAGTGTTGTGCTGCTTGTCATGTTGTGTTGCTTGTCATGTTGTGTTGCTTGTCAGTGTTGTGTTGCTTGTCATGTTGTGTTGCTTGTCATGTTGTGTTGCTTGTCAGTGTTGTGCTGCTTGTCATGTTGTGTTGCTTGTCATGTTGTGTTGCTTGTCAGTGTTGTGCTGCTTGTCATGTTGTGTTGCTTGTCAGTGTTGTGCTGCTTGTCATGTTGTGTTGCTTGTCAGTGTTGTGTTGCTTGTCATGTTGTGTTGCTTGTCATGTTGTGTTGCTTGTCAGTGTTGTGTTGCTTGTCATGTTGTGTTGCTTGTCATGTTGTGTTGCTTGTCAGTGTTGTGCTGCTTGTCATGTTGTGTTGCTTGTCATGTTGTGTTGCTTGTAATGTCATGCTGCTTGTCATGTTGTGTTGCTTGTCATGTTGTGTTGCTTGTCAGTGTTGTGTTGCTTTTCATGTTGTGTTGCTTGTCATGTTGTGTTGCTTGTCAGTGTTGTGCTGCTTGTCATGTTGTGTTGCTTGTCATGTTGTGTTGCTTGTCATGTCATGCTGCTTGTCAGTGTTGTGTTGCTTGTCATGTTGTGTTGCTTGTCATGTCATGCTGCTTGTCATGTTGTGTTGCTTGTCATGTTGTGTTGCTTGTCATGTCATGCTGCTTGTCATGTTGTGTTGCTTGTCATGTTGTTGCTCATCAGTGTTTTGTTGCTTGTCATGTTGTGTTGCTTGTCATGTTGTGTTGCTTGTCATGTTGTGTTGCTTGTCAGTGTTGTGTTGCTTGTCATGTTGTTGCTCATCAGTGTTTTGTTGCTTGTCATGTTGTGTTGCTTGTCAGTGTTGTGCTGCTTGTCATGTTGTGTTGCTTGTCAGTGTTGTGTTGCTTGTCATGTTGTGTTGCTTGTCATGTTGTTGCTCATCAGCGTTGTGTCGCTTGTCATGTTGTGTTGCTTGTCATGTTGTGTTGCTTGTCATGTTGTGTTGCTTGTCATGTTGTTGCTCATCAGTGTTGTGTTGCTTGTCATGTTGTTTGTTTCTCGTGGACCCCCAGGAAGAGTATCTGCTGCTTCTGGTAAACATAGTGGGGCTCTTAATAAACAAATTAAATAGCATATCAATTTCTTCACCTCTTTCCTCCGTACAATGTTGATGTGCATGATATGTTTTCCATTGAAGGGAAATTATACATTCATATGAATCGTGAATAACTTACGATAAGAGAATTGAAGAAACCACACACAACAACCACAGCGTTCTATATCCTTATCTCCATGTCAGGTAGCGACTCTTTGAAAACCACTACTGCCCTCATCTGGTAGAGAAAGTGACCATGCAGCCTTCTTCTGTGTCAGTTCGGTACAATACAGACAGTAGTTGCAATAATGAGAGAGGTGTTTGTAAAAAAAGAAATATATTTAAAACAGGGAAATTGTTCCAATCGTTTTTCCACCATTCATTTTTTTCCCCATGGGGGATTTTTGTGTAGGTTTACCCTGGCGTGAAGTTTTGATAACAGTTTAATTGAAATTGACACAATGCCTGTTAGCAAAGCTGTCAGCTAGAGAAGAGCTTGCTGGGATTTGTAGTTTTGCATGATGTCTACTTCGATGCTAATAAGCATTTTCAGATGTGAGAGTAAATAGAGCCCGGAATGTATTGATAAAAGTCCCCTTGTCTAAGAGAGGTGGTTGGTTATCAAAATGTCACGCCAGGGTAAGCATACACTAAAACACAGCCCTTATTTTAAGTGTTTGTAAAATCCCCTGTGGGAACATTAGCTACGGTAGCTAGCAAACTCCGGTGTCAGTGGAGTAGCTAGCAGCTTGTTAACATATGTAGCTAACGTTAGCTAGTTAGCTTGTCAGATTTCTTTACAGATGTCTTTTTTCCTGAAAAACATATCCCACCCACTCATGATTTATTTTATTGAACTCAATTCAGTGATCATTGCAATCTGAGTGTTATAAAACTGTCTACTATCTTTGCTACAGTCACACAGTTGGTTCGCTGTCCATGATGCTCAAGTTGATCCTATTTGAACCGTATCCATAAACCAAAGTTAGTGTTGTACAGTGGGGCAAAAAAGTTATTAGTCAGCCACCAATTGTGCAAGTTCTCCCACTTAAAAAGATGAGAGAGGCCTGTAATTTTCATCATAGGTACACTTCAACTATGACAGACACATTTTTTTATTTTGTTATTGACCAAATACTTATTTTCCACCATAATTTGCAAATAAATTAATTAAAAATCCTACAATGTGATTTTCTGGATTTTTTTCCCTCATTTTGTCTGTCATAGTTGAAGTGTACCTATGATGAAAATTACAGGCCTCTCTCATCTTTTTAAGTGGGAGAACTTGCACAATTGGTGTCTGACTAAATACTTTTTTGCCCCACTGTATGTCTTTAATAAAGCCATAAAACTTTAGTTTGGTGATATTTGGGAAATTGTATGCATTAATTAGCTTTTTATTTTTGTGGGATAAATACATATATTGATAAAAGTCACCTTGTCCAAGAGAGATTTACACTGTTATCAAAACGTCACGCCAGGGTAAGCCTACATGAAACACAGCCCTTATTTTAAGTGTTTCTAAAAATCCACTGTGAGAAAAATGAATGGTGGAAAAACTATTGGAACCATTTCCCTGTTTGACCGCTAGGTTTTATGGGTATTATGACACCTCCACCGTGGGGCTCTATTAGAAGCTGTTTTATGTGGAAGAGTCCTATGGCAGCAGTGGTCTGGTTGGTCTGTATGACCTCTGTTAACGCCCACATCTGCTGAATACTGGAAGATACCATCTGAGGATCTGGACGGCTCTATAGAAACAGCAATATACAATATTTTACTGGATATCGTATTCTCTTTTATGTAACCATGTTTTAGAAAGGTTATAGGGGGTCTTTGACCAGCCAGATGGCTGATAGTTTTCAGAGTTCTTCATATTAATTGTTTGAAAAGAGGACAGAGTGATGTATTCTATGGGAGGTAATGCAAAATAAGGAAACTATTCTGAATTCCAAAATATGGAAAAGTAGCAGGCCTCCTGGTTGATTAGATCCTGTCCTGTAAATCAGGTGTTAGGTCTGACAACCAATCAGGAATGTCCCTCTCTGAATCCTGGAGCCACATACATGTAAATGAATGAGAATGTCCTCAGCGGCAGAATCTAAGTGTTCCGTTTCATGACAGCTACGGTAATTGACTATATCATTTGACAATACAAATTGACGTGCTTGGATAGATTAATGATCGTGATTTGATCCCAGCTTACAATCCTCTTTACATTAGACATTGCATCACTTCATTCAAACAGGGAGATTAATGATCATTATTATTATTTTATAGGGGGTGGATCAGCTTTAATATTGCGGATAGATTGTAGCTTCCATCGATGTAATTGTCTGCATCATTTTCAATCCTCCATATCTTTTTGGGGTAAATATATATGTGTATATATATGTATATATATATATATATATATATACACATATATATACACATATATATTTATATATATATAAATATACATACATACATACACATACCCACATATAAATAAATATATATAAATACGTATACACATACAAATACAAATATAATTGTTTGATCCTAGCTACAACCCTCTATCCATAAGGCAGTGCCTCACTTTGTACTGCGATCTCCTCCATGCTGAAATTTAACCAATCAGGCTGATGAAGGCTGAAGTCACATGATCTGTCTCCATCAAAATCTAACAACCATAACGCCAATGAGGTGGCAGGTTGCCTAGAGGTTAGAGCGTTGGACCAATAACTGAACGGTTTCTAGATCGAATCCCCGAGCTGACAAGGTAAAAATCTGTTATTCTGCCCCTTTCTTAGGCTGTCATTGAAAATAAGAATTTGTTCATAACTGACTTGCCTAGTTAAATAAATAAATAAAAAATAGGAAATATGGCTTCTACATCTAATACTTATAGTGATGAGGAAGTATGGCTTCTGGGTTGTTATGTGTTAATAACATTTAGACTACGTTACCCAGCAGGCTATGCGGGGTGGGGGCAGGTGGTTGAAGAATGCCTTGCATGGCGAAACAAGGAGTTTTCTAGCTGAAGTATATGTTCATTAAAAGTAGTTAAACCTACGCCCCGGTTTGTCGTTATATAAGGAACAAACATAACATGGTGTCAGATAGGTAGTCGCTAAGACGAGACAGAGAATAGAAAGGAGTAACTCTGCAAATTTCCGTGACGAAAATTGAACATTATACCACAAGTCAAGTGACGTGAGTAGTCGAAGATGCTAGCTTGCAAGAGCGAGGGCAGCGAGAGTGACAGCAGCGAGAGCGAGGCTGCATTGGAATCTGTTGACAAGCAAGTTGATGAGCAACATACTGTGAAGTAAGAGAAATTGACACTGTTCCTGTTCTCCGTCATGGATAGGCTTAGTCCTCCTACTCCTATGCAGTTAACAGGCAATTTAGCTGACAATTGGAAAGGTTTCAAGCAGAGATTCAACATCTACCCAGCAGGCAGTGGAGCAGGGGGAGATGATGACAAATTGAAAGCTTCCATTTTTCTGCATGTTATTGGAGAGGATGCATTGGACATTTGACAATAGCTTTCAGCAAGACGAGGCTAACTTGACATTGACTGTGCTAATGGCTAAATTTGAGGAGTACTTTGTACCAAGCCAGAACGTCACGTTTGAGAGATACACGTTTTTCTCTCATGATCAGAAACAGGGAGTCAGTTTTGACCAGTATTTGGCTGAGCTGAACTCACTGAGCAAAACGTGGGAGTTTGAAAATCTGAAGGACTCACTAGTGAAAGACAGGATAGTCTGTGGCATACTTGATAATGGACTCAAGGAGAGATCGCTGCGTGAGCAAGATTTAACTTTGGATAAAGCAGTGAATATGTGTCGAGCAGCTGAAACCACCAGAACACAAGCTAAAGAGCTGTGCAGGGATGAGACGTCAGTGCATATGATAATCAGTGCAATTAAAAGAGAGGAGCACCACACACAACGTCTTACAAAAACAAAAACAAACAAAAGAGAGAAATCAAAACACTACATGTGGAAAATGTGGATTTATCCACAAGCCCCAAAAAACGCCCTGCATACGTCAAATCATGTAAAATAATCATTTCTCAAAGTGCTGCAAAGGCTACAAAGAAAAAGGTTCACACAGTCGAGGAGATTGAAGAATTCTTTGTTGATTCTGTGGAAAATATGCAATGCAGTAAATGCTGAATGGATTGTGCCATTGACTGTGAATGAAACTGTAATACCATTCAAGCTTGATTCTGGAGCACAGGTAAACCTGTTGTCGCTGGATGACTACAAAACACTGAAGGTGAAGAGCAATATGCACCCGATGAAAATGAAGGTTACTGGTTATACTGGGGAGAACATACCAGTCAAAGGAAGCAGCATAGTAACTTTACAGCACAAAGGAAAACAGTTCAGAACAGAGCTGCTGATTGGTGGAAGAGTGTACAGCCTCTTCTCGGAATCAGTGCACGTGAAAAGCTCAATTTGTTGAAAAGAGTGTACGTAGTGACATCACAGACTGAAAATGACCAAGAATCTCTACTGGCTGAGTATGAGGATGTGTTCGAGGGTCTTGGATGTTTACCAGGAGAACACTACTGGCTGAGTATGAGGACGTGTTCGAGGGTCTTGGATGTTTACCAGGAGAACACTACTGGCTGAGTATGAGGACGTGTTCGAGGGTCTTGGATGTTTACCAGGAGAACACTACTGGCTGAGTATGAGGACGTGTTTGAGGGTCTTGGATGTTTACCAGGAGAACACTACTGGCTGAGTATGAGGATGTGTTTGAGGGTCTTGGATGTTTACCAGGAGAACACTACTGGCTGAGTATGAGGACGTGTTTGAGGGTCTTGGATGTTTACCAGGAGAACACTACTGGCTGAGTATGAGGATGTGTTTGAGGGTCTTGGATGTTTACCAGGAGAACACTACTGGCTGAGTATGAGGATGTGTTTGAGGGTCTTGGATGTTTACCAGGAGAACACTACTGGCTGAGTATGAGGATGTGTTTGAGGGTCTTGGATGTTTACCAGGAGAACACTACTGGCTGAGTATGAGGACGTGTTCAAGGGTCTTGGATGTTTACCAGGAGAACACTACTGGCTGAGTATGAGGATGTGTTTGAGGGTCTTGGATGTTTACCAGGAGAACACTACTGGCTGAGTATGAGGATGTGTTCGAGGGTCTTGGATGTTTACCAGGAGAACACTACTGGCTGAGTATGAGGACGTGTTTAGGGTCTTGGATGTTTACCAGGAGAACACTACTGGCTGAGTATGAGGACGTGTTCGAGGGTCTTGGATGTTTACCAGGAGAACACTACTGGCTGAGTATGAGGACGTGTTCGAGGGTCTTGGATGTTTACCAGGAGAACACTACTGGCTGAGTATGAGGACGTGTTCGAGGGTCTTGGATGTTTACCAGGAGAACACTACTGGCTGAGTATGAGGATGTGTTTGAGGGTCTTGGATGTTTACCAGGAGAACACAAAATATGTACTGATGACAAAATTACTCCAGTTGTGCATGCACGCAGAAAAGTTCCATTTGCACTGAGAAAAAAGCTCAAAGAGGAACTCAGACGCATGGAAAAGATGGACGTCATCACAACAATGGATGAACCTACAGACTGGGTAAGCTCACTGGTTATTGTGGTGAAAAAGAACAGTGATCTCAGGATATGTCTAGACCCAAGAGATCTCAACAAAGCAATCAAGAGAGAGCATTTCAAGTTGCCTACCAGAGAAGAGATAATGTCGCAGTTTGCTGGTGCAAAGTGGTTCAGTAAGATTGATGCCTCATCAGGATTCTGGCAAATGAAGCTAGATGATGCAAGCTCAAAGCTATGCACATTCAACACACCTGAGGGCAGGTACAGATTTCTTTGTCTACCGTATGGGATTCTCTCAGCGCCAGAGGTCTACCACAAGACAATCCACATGAACCCTAACCCTAACCCTAACTTCTACCACAAGACAATCCACATGATCTTCGAGCACATTCCAGGAGTGGAGACTATGATGTATGACATCATCGTCTGTGGGTCCACAAAAGAAGAACACAACGTGAGAGTGAGACAAGTGCTGGACCTGACACGGAAAGTCAACCTAAAACTAAACAAGGACAAATGTGAGTTTGGTGTGAAAACACTTACCTCGTGGGAGATGTACTTTCAGAGGATGGAGTCAAACCAGACCCGAGGAAAACATCAGCCATCAACAACATGGAGCGCCCGAAGAACGAGGACGATGTGAGACGCTTCATGGGCATGATCACCTACCTTGCAAAGTTCATACCTCAACTGTCAGCACAATCCGCTCCACTCAGATGTCTTCTGTTACAGAAGAATGAATGGGAATGGCCCATGAACAGGAAAACTGCTTCAAAAACCTAAAGAAGACAATCACAGAAGAGCCAGTGCTCAGGTTCTATGATCCAGAGAAAAGCACAAGGATTTCTGCATTCGTGTCACAGTTTGGCCTGGGAGCAGTTCTTCTGCAACAGCATGACGACACATGGCAACCCGTCGCTGATTCGTCCAGAGCCTTGACAGGCGCAGCGACAAGGTATGCGCAAATAGAGAAATAACTACTGGTGAGGACATACGCTTGCGAAAGCTTTCACCAATACGTCGACGGACGAAACTTCGAAGTAGAAACCGACCACAAACCATTGGTGTCAATCATGTCCAAGACACTGAATGATTGTCCACTGAGAATCCAGAGAATTTTGATCTGCAAAGTATGATGTGAAGATGATCTATACCCAGGGAAAGTTCATGTTCGACGCCGTCACTCTTTCTCGAGCAGTCAACAAGAAAGAGAGCTTCGACACACAGAAAAACACTGAGATTCAGGCCTACGTCAACATGATCGTAGCATCACTTCCTGTGTCTTCTGAGAGAATGGAGCAGAGCAAAAGAGAGACCGACAGCTGACCAAACAATGACAGAGTTGAAAGAAACAACACTGATAGGATGGCCTGCACAGAAAAACAGCTGTCCAAGGAGAATACAGGACTACTGGATGTGCAGAGCAGAGCTCACCGTCGTGGATGACATCGTGTTCAAAGGCAACAAGATTGTCATTCCCATGACACAGAAAATACATGAGGGCCACTTGGGTGAGGAAAAAATGCAAACGACGAGCACGAGAAGTAATGTACTGGCCAAGAATGAACCAGGAAATCAGCCAGACCACTGCTTCATGTGAACTGTGTTTGACCTGCAGGCCAAAGCAGCAAGCAGAGCCGCTAATGCCTCATCCAGTACCCAACAGACCCTACTACAAAGTTGGAGTTGACCTATTTGACTGCAATGGCAAGTCAGATTTTTGTTACCGACTACTACTCAAAGTACCCTGAAGTAGCAACACTGCCAACTACCTCCAGCAAAGCTGTAATCACCTACCTGAAATCAGTCTTTGCAAGACATGGGGTTGCATCTGAACTACTCAGACAATGTCCCGCAGTTCTCAAGTTCCGAATTACGATCGTTCGCTAACGACTGGGGATTCCGACACAACACCTCCAGCCCCAACTACCCAAGGTCCAACGGCTTAGCAGAGAGTTCAGTCAAAATTGTCAAAGGTCTGATGAAAAAGGCACACATCTGGTGATCTACCGCAGTGCACCACTGCAGAATAGACTTTCACCTGCACAAATGTTGATGGGACATCACATCAGAACCAACCTACCCATCCACGAGGACTTGCTAACACCCAGAGGTGCTCACAAAGTCAAACTTGCGAAGGAAAAACAGAAAGACAAACAAAAACAGCGACACGACAAAAGCGCAAAACTGAACTGAAACCTGGAGATCATGTACAACTCCGAGACGTCACTACAGGAACCTGGATGCAGCAAGGGTGTGTGCAGAGAGAAGTTGCACCGCGATCCTATGAGATCCAAACGGAGCATGGGATCACAACTGACACGAAACAGAGTGGAACTAAGACTTCAGCCATTAACTCAAGGCACTGAGGATCATCAGGAGGATACTGCTGAAGCGTCAAATGCCTTTTAGAAATGGACAATTCAGTCAGAACACCCTGACTGATAACTGTTTCAGGAAGCACTTCAGCAGAACGACTAAAAAGGACTGTCAGCCCCTGAAAGGCTTATTGAGAATTGCTAAAGAAAAATACAACAAAAAGGGGCAACTGGACTGAATGTTTTGTTTATGTGACAAGAAATAGAGCCACAATAGAGTATTGTTGGACAGACTATATTCAGTTGAAAAACATAATAATAATACATACTGTACATGTTTATTGCCTCTTAAGTGATGAGAGCAATGTTAAAATAAAATAAAAAATTGGAGGAAAGAAATGTGTGTTATTGAAAATTGCATGTTATACAAGTTGAGTAAACAAGGGCATGTGTAGTTACAAGGGCATGTGGCATGTGTAGTTACAAGAAAAGTAGTTTTCTTTTAAAGGAAAGAAGATGTGTTGGTATGTGTTAATAACATTTAGACTACATTACCCAGCCAGCAGGCTATGCGGGGGGGGGGGGGGGCAGGTGCCTTGCATGGCTAAACAAGGAGTTTTCTAGCTGAAGTATATGTTCATTAAAAGTAGTTAAACCTACGCCCCGGTTTGTCTTTATATAAGGAACAAACATAACCGCTTTTACACAAGTCATATCACATAAAGTTTTTTTTTTACTCCATATGAGTCACTAATATTTCTGCCAGCTGTATCAAATTAAATACAGGGGTAATGTATACAATTGACTGGTGGTCTGTGGACTGACTCAAAATGTCCTATTGAACCAAAATACTGAGTGTTGCTGGATGAAATGACTATATCGAGTGTACAAACTGACCAGGTGAAAGTTATGATCCCTTATTGATGTCACCTTTTTAATCCACTTCAATCAGTGTAGACGAAGTGGAGGAGAAAGGTTAAAGAAGGATTTTTAAGCCTTGAGACAGATGAGACATGGATTGTGTATATGTGCCATTCAGAGGGTGAAGGGGCTAGACAAAGGATTTAAGTTCCTTTGAACGGGGTAATGTAGTAGGTGCCAGGCACACCGGTTTGTGTAAAGAACTGCAACGCTGCTGGCTTTTTCACACTCAACAGTTTTCGTGTGTATCAAGAATGGTCCACCACCCAAAGAACATCCAGCCAACGGCAGGACAGTGGTGGAAAACGGGTCATTGATGACAGAGGACAAAGGAGGCTGACATGAATTGTGCAGAGCAACAGACGGGCTGCAGTTAGTCAACTGACAGGCCAGTACAACATTGATGCCCAAAGACCCATAAAGTAATGCACAACTCATCGTAACCTTGACACGAATGGGGCACGGCAGCCGACGCTCTCACAGAGATCCACTTCTTTCAGCAAAGTAAAACATAAACGGGGGTTGCAGTGGGCTTAAAGGGACGAAAACAATGGACACTGGAGAATTGGAAAAACATTGTCTCGTCTGATGAATCCCGTTTCCTGCTGTTTCACACGGATGGGAGGACTAAGGTATGGAGAAAACCACATGAATACATGCATCCATCATGCTGCTTGTCAACATTGCATGCTGGTGGTGGTGGTGTTTGGATGTAGGGTATGTTTTCATTGCACATATTGGGCCCTTTGATAAAAGTGGAGGAACGTTTGAATGCTACAGGATATCTGAAAGTCATTGCCAATCAAGTGCATCACTTCATGGCAGCAGTGTATCCATCTGTAAATATTTTCTTTTCAGCGAGTTAATGCCCCATGCCACAAGGCTAGGATTGTCCAGGAATGGTTCCACGAAAATGACAGTGAATATCCCCTTACTGCAGTGGCCTGCCCAGTCACCAGATCTCAATCCAATTGAGAGTTGGTGGGATGAGATGGAACGAGCTATTTGAAATAGGGATCCACTACTAGCCTACCTGGCACACCTGTGGGAAGCTTTGGAGTCAACATGGGCCAGCATCCCTGTGGAATGCTTTCAACACCTTGTATAGTCCATGCCCGGATGAACTGAGGCTGTTCTGAGGGCAGAAGAAGGTGGGTGCAACTCCATATTAGAAAGGTGTTCCTAATGTTTTGTCTACTCAGTGTTTATGATGGTACACACATTTTATCATTCATTCATCTAACCTGTTGTCTGTAGACAGATCAGAAGTCCTGAGAGCCCTTCTCCGTGTGCGGGCTGGGCATCAGACAGTCTAATTGGTGTAACTCTCTCTCTCTCTCTTCAGTGTGAGTGCTGGGCATCAGACAGTGGTTCCTAAGACGTAACCCACTTAACTGCCCCCATCTCATCTCTCCTCAGACACGTAGCTAGCAAACGTAAGCTACATACGCTAGCAAGCTGCTAGCTACTCCACTGACTGTGAAGTTTGCTAGCTAGCCACCAAACTAGCAACCATTTGGACCATTTTTCTTCCCTTTGGGTGTCAATATATAACAGCAAAGGTTGCTAGATGTCGATGCCCTAGTTCAACCTTTCTTAACTTCTTAGAACTAGGGGGCGCCATTTTCACTTTTGGATGAATTGGTGCCCAAATTAAACGGCCTCGTACTCTGTCCTAGATCATATGATATGCATATTATTATTACTATTGGATAGAAAACACTCTGACGTTTCTAAAACTGTTTGAATTATATCTGTGAGTAAAACAGAACTCATATGGCAGGCAAACTTCCAAACAGGAAGTGAAAATTCTGAAATGGGTCGCTGTGAAAGGCATCGCCTATTCAATTGCCTTATATCTATGGATCTGTATGCACTTCATACGCCTTCCACTAGATGTCAACAGGCAGTAGAACGTGGAATGAAGCGTCTAGCCTGATGTGCGACCGAATGAGAGCCTTTGGAGTAACAGGTCAGGCATATTGCCAGTTCTCGGCCACGCACATTGGGAATCTTGGTAATCTTTAATTATATATTAAACATGTATCTTTCATTAAGGTTTATGATGAGTATTTCTGTATTTCACGTGGCTATCTGTAATTACTTTCGCTATTTTGGAGCCATTTCTGAACATGGCGCCAATGTAAAACCACGATTTGTGGCTCTAAATATGCACATAATCGAACAAAACATAAATGTATTCTATAACATGATGTCATATGACTGTCATCTGATGAAGTTGTTCAAAGGTTAGTGATTAATTTTATCTCTATTTGTGGGTTTTGTGAAAGCTATCTTTGCTGTGAAAAAATTGCTGTTTTTTGGGATATGGTGGTGAGCTAACATAAATATATGTTGT
Organism: Salvelinus alpinus; assembly: GCF_045679555.1. Taxonomy (NCBI): domain Eukaryota; kingdom Metazoa; phylum Chordata; class Actinopteri; order Salmoniformes; family Salmonidae; genus Salvelinus; species Salvelinus alpinus. The sequence goes on from NC_092087.1 coordinate 5,982,010, forward strand.
GTTTTCGCTGTAAAACATTTTAAAAATCGGACATGTTGGCTGGATTCACAAGATGTTTATCTTTCATTTGCTGTATTGGACTTGTGATTTCATGAAATTATATTATATTATATCCCTGTGGCGCTAGGCTAGGCTATGCTAGTCAGCGTTTCTGATGACAGTTATCCCGGATCCGGGATGGGTGGTCCAGAGAGGTTTTAAAGTCTGGGTCGCGACCCAAAGTTGGTCGCGGACCTGTTTATGGTGGATCGCGATGTGTAAGAGTAAAGATATAATTATTCCAATAATTACTGTATTGGATTATTTTCTGTAGTTTTCTTGAAGATCACTACACGACCCACACACTGCAGCGCTGTCGTTCAGCTGCGGATGTGCTGTCAGCCAATAACTTGTCATCCCCACTTGCCATCAAATGGAGTCAAGCTAGCAACAAATTCTGACCGAACTCAATCGTCATGAAACGCAAATACAGTGACGAGTTTCTCTCTCTAAAGGGTGTGTTCATAAATTCAATCTGGAGTGCCAGAGTGCGCTCTTGAGCGTTTGTAAATTCAGAGTGTTGTGCTCTCGGAGCGTTCAGAGTGCACACTGGACGCTCTGGCCGAGGTGTAGGGTTGATCAGAGCGTTCTGACCTCACAACGACAGTCAAGCACCCAAGCTAACTGGCTAACTGGCTAACTGGCTAACTGGCTAACTGACTAACTTGCTAACTGGCTAACTGGCTAACTTGCTAGCTACTTCCAGACACAAATGACAGAACACCTCACTGAAGATTTTACTCGCCCTAGCAGAGCTGGGTTAGTCTACTTTCATGTTATCCAGAGCGTTCGTGACTAACTGTGCTGCTGGCAGCAATTTAATTATGCTTTTTTGCCGTGGTTTACTGATACTTGTTATATTCAACTGGTGTTGAGCATTCGTAAATTCATCAGTTGCTCTGCGCTCTGGCACACTCAGATGAGTATGCTCTGAAATCCTACATAGCCAGAGTGAATTTACGAACGCACCCTTGGTTTCATACAAACTTTGAGAAATAATGAGGAGCGCCCACAATGTGTTTTGTGTGGGGAAGTGCTTAGTAATGAGTCTCTCAAAACAAACTAATTAATAGGACACGTCCTGACCAAACGTCCATAGCATGATGGTAAACCCAGGAAGTTCTTTCAGAACAGGGCAGAATGCTGCAGGAAACAGTGCTTCGACAGTGGAAAAGTCAGCTAGCGAGGCATTGTTGTCGTCATTTAATAACAGGTGATAGGCAGAAATAAGGGAGTACTTTCATAGTAGTAGATGTGAGTTTCTCTTTCAAACTATTCCCTTGTACACAGCTAATAGCTAGATAGCTAACATTAGCCAAAGCAAGCTAGCTACTGATGCAACCCTAAGTAACAGTACATATGAAGAGGAACAATTATCAGGCCTACTGTACATCTTACTGTACATCCTACTGTACATCTTACTGTAGAAATGATTGGTGAAAACAAGTCTAGGTTGGAATTGTTGCTGTTAAATTACAAGTAATCTTTTTTTTCTGAACTGGAATAAACTGATTGAAGTGAGATGCTTTTTGAGGCAAACACACTCACACTGTTCTGGGTTGTTCATCTACAGCAGGAAGTGGTCTCCTGCCTGACTGAGAAAGCAGGAGATGTTCTGATCCAGTTTTGCACCACATACCTATGTGAGTCAGGGTTCTCAACTCTGACATACTTTAAAAAACAAGTACAGAAACAGACTCAATGCTGAGCACGACCTCAGGGTTGCAGTGTCCAATACTAAGCCCAGAATAGACATGCTTGTTGAAAACTTCAACCAGCCACACACCTCTCATTTGGACTGTGTGTGTGTGTGTGTGTGTGTGTGTGTGTGTGTGTGTGTGTGTGTGTGTGTGTGTGTGTGTGTGTGTGTGTGTGTGTGTGTGTGTTCATTCCAGTTCAGAATACACATTTATTGTATTTTAACAGCAACAGTTCCAATCTTCTTTTCAACAATACTTTCTACAGTAAGATGTACAGTAGGCCTGATTGTTTTAATTTCTACAGTAAGATGTACAGTAGGCCTGATTGTTTTAATTTCTACAGTAAGGTATACAGTAGACCTGATTGTTTTAATTTCTACAGTAAGACATACAGTAGGCCTGATTGTTTTTCATCTGTACTGTTACTTAGGGTGGCACTGTCAAAAACAGAGCCTGTTTGTGTAATGTTATACATCTGATCGATCAGTTCATTCAGTTCAGAATGAAAATGGTTTATTGTATTTTTAACAGAAACAGTTCCAACTTAGACATATATGTAAGAGTGTTTTTAATGTGTGAAAATAAACATGAATAGCAATTTATATTATTACATTAAATGTAATTTTTATGTGTCTGTATTGCATTTGTTTTAGGCTGGCAAAGGGGCAATGAAATGTACCAATATTTACGTGTAGTTGCATGTTTTCATAAGCTTTGGTCCCAGGAAAAAAATGAATTTCTAGCTTGGGTCCCAGGCTGAAAAAGTTGAAGAACCTATGTCCTAGCTTACTGTGTGTTCACTGTTTTCCCCTTGGTTACATACAGAGTAATATAGCTCAGCAGTGCAGGTGTCATAATACCCATAAAACCTAGCGGTCAAATAGGTAAATGGTTCCAATCGTTTTTCCATCAATCATTTTGGCGTGACATTTTTGCTAACCGTGTAAATCTCTCTTGGACAAGGTGACTTTTATCAATATATTCAGCTCTATATACTCTCACACCCGAAAATGCTAATTAGCATCAAAGTAGACATCATGCAAAACTACAAAATCCCTGCCCGTTCCTGGAAGTCATCTCTAGCTGACACCTTTGCTAACAGGTATTGTGTACATTTAAAACGTACACAAGACAGTTCACAGAATTATCCATTTAAAGAAATGTACCTAATTTATTCATTAATACATTTAGCTAACATTAGATAGTTAATCCAGAGATTCTTACCTTTACCTCTATTCAGAAATATCATCCAGATCATCATGGAATTTGTAGTTCTTTATGATAGCCACATTAGCAGCTAATTTAAGTTTCATTTTGGGGGGGGGGGGGGGGGGGGTAAATACAGGCAAATATATTTCTAAAAGTCACCTTGTCCTAGAGAGATTTACACAGTTATCAAAACTTCACCCCAGGGTAAACCTACACGGAACACATCCCTTATTTTAAGTGTTTCTAAAAAATAAAAATAAAAATGGGATTAATGAATGATGGAAAAATTATTGGTACCATTTCCCTGTTTGACTGCTAGATATTATGGGTATTATGACTCTTAGTGTGGTACTCTATTATTGTAAAACCAGCTCAAAATGTTGCAGTGGGCATGCTATCGATTAATTTGCTACTTCCTGAATGTGTAACTATGGCGACTCCAGGTATTTAAAGGGCCAGTAACACAGCAAACACCTGTGAGATATGAGATGATGACACCGTCATCATTTGTTATAATCACTCACAAAGTTGATGTGGTTCAATTCATCCATGATGTCTAATGTCTACCAGTAGACATACAGAGAAATGGCCCTGCAGCTCTGGTTGGTGATAACTAGACTATATGATAGGTGTAACATAGAGTCATACCAGATAATTAGGAATTAGAATACTTTTAAAATTATCTCTATGTGTCAAACTGCAGTATTCAGGAGTGGGCTCTCATCATCTCCAGCACGTATCCCTAGGACTTGATCAGACGTTAGAGGCTGTTGAGGTTATACTGAGAGAGAAGGACATATGAGATGTAATTACATTTATATTTATATTAATATATATATTATATTTATTATGTCGAGAAGGAACCTGCAACCTGTAAGCATTTCGTTGGACGGTGTATAACATGTGTATCCTGTACGTATGACTAATAGAACTTGAAACTTAGAACAGTAGTTAGATGAGCCACAGGTAGATGGTAGCATTGTTCCATGATTTGCTTCGTCTGGTTTGGATGAGTCTCTCTGTCTCTAAAATCAATTTCAATTTACAGGCTTTATTGGCATGGGAAACATATGTTAACATTGCCAAAGCAAGTGAAGTAGATATTAAACAAAAAAAGTGTATATATATTTTTTTTTTTTTCTTCAGTAAACATTACACTCACAGAAGTTCCAAAAGAATAAAGACATTTCAAATGGCATATTATGTCTATATACAGTGTTGTAATGATGTGCAAATAGTTAAAGTACAAAAGGGGAAATAAATAAACATAAATATGGGTTGTATTTACAATGGTGTTTGTTCTTCACTGGTTGCCCTTTTCTTGTGGCAACAGGTCACAAATCTTTCTGCTGTGATGGCACACTGTGGAATTTCACCCAGTAGATATGGGAGTTTATCAAAATCGGGTTTGTTTTCAAATTCTTTGTGGATCTGTCTAATCTGAGGGAAATATGTGTCTCTAAAATGTGTGTACATTTGGCAGGAGGTTAGGAAGTGCAGCTCAGTTTCCAACTCATTTTGTGGGCAGTGTGTGCACAAAGCCTGTCTTCTCTTGAGAGCCAGGTCTGTCTACAGCGGCCTTTCTCAATAGCAAGTCGATGCACACTGAGTCTGTACATAGTCAAAGCTTTCCTTAACATTGGGTCAGTCACAGTGGTCAGGTATTCTGCCACTGTGTACTCTCTGTTTAGGGCCAAATAGCATTCTAGTTTGCTCAGTTTTTTTGTTAGTTCTTTCCAATGTGTCAAGTAATTATCTTTTTGTTTTCTCTATGATTTGGTTGGGTCTAATTGTGTTGCTGTCCTGGGGCTCTGTAGGGTCTGTTTGTGTTTGTGAACAAAGCCCCAGGACCAGCTTGCTTAGGGGACTCTTCTCCAGGTTCATCTCTCTGAAGGTGATGACTTTGTTATGGAAGGTTTGGGAACCGCTTCCTTTTAGGTGATTGTAGAATTTATCTTCTCTTTTCTAGATTTTGATGATTAGCAGGTATCGGCCTAATTCCGCTAATTATTTGGTGTTTTACGTTGTACACTGCATGCAGAGTCTCAATTTGGTGTTTGTCCCATTTCGTGAATTCTTGGTTGGTGAGCGAACCCCAGACCTCACAACTATGAAGGGCAATGGGCTCTATGACTGATTCAAGTATTTTTAGCCAGATCCTAATTGCTATGTCAAATTTTATGTTCCTTATGATGGCATAGAAGGCCCTTCTTGCCTTGTCACTCAGATCGTTCACAGGAAGTTACCTGTGGATCTGATGTTTAGGCCGAGGAATGTTTAGTTGTTAGTGTGCTCTAGGGCAACGATGTCCTCTCTCTCTCTCCTCTCTCTCTCTCTCTCTCTCTCTCTCTCTCTCTCTCTCTCTCTCTCTCTCTCTCTCTCTCTCTCTCTCTCTCTCTCTCTCTCTCTCTCTCTCTCTCTCTCTCTCTCTCTCTCTGATTGTACAATATCATACATTCTGGTTACAAATGTATTTTATTGTTCAGAGGGGAACATTACAAAAGCAGCTCTCCCTGTAATACTTTGGAAGCTTGGAACCTTAACTACAGCAAAACAACAAATATTCCCAGATCCTGGAGACTAAGGTCTGTCTTCTGGACCTAGCTAGCCATTTTATCTTAGAGACACACATTCATGCCTTCGCAGCACCGACCGGACAGGTTCTCCTCTTTCCTACGGACAGGTTCTCCTCTTTCCTACGGACAGGTTCTCCTCTTTCCTACGGACAGGTTCTCCTCTTTCCTACGGACAGGTTCTCCTCTTTCCTACGGACAGGCTCTCCTCTTTCCTACGGACAGGCTCTCCTCTTTCCTACGGACAGGCTCTCCTCTTTCCTACGGACAGGCTCTCCTCTTTCCTACGGACAGGTTCTCCTCTTTCCTACGGACAGGTTCTCCTCTTTCCTACGGACAGGCTCTCCTCTTTCCTACGGACAGGTTCTCCTCTTTCCTACGGACAGGCTCTCCTCTTTCCTACGGACAGGTTCTCCTCTTTCCTACGGACAGGCTCTCCTCTTTCCTACGGACAGGTTCTCCTCTTTCCTACGGACAGGTTCTCCTCTTTCCTACGGCCAGGTTCTCCTCTTTCCTACGGACAGGTTCTCCTCTTTCCTACGGACAGGCTCTCCTCTTTCCTACGGACAGGCTCTCCTCTTTCCTACGGACAGGCTCTCCTCTTTCCTTCGGACAGGTTCTCCTCTTTCCTACGGACAGGTTCTCCTCTTTCCTACGGACAGGCTCTCCTCTTTCCTACGGACAGGTTCTCCTCTTTCCTACGGACAGGCTCTCCTCTTTCCTACGGACAGGCTCTCCTCTTTCCTACGGACAGGTTCTCCTCTTTCCTACGGACAGGTTCTCCTCTTTCCTACGGACAGGCTCTCCTCTTTCCTACGGACAGGCTCTCCTCTTTCCTACGGACAGGCTCTCCTCTTTCCTACGGACAGGTTCTCCTCTTTCCTACGGACAGGTTCTCCTCTTTCCTACGGACAGGTTCTCCTCTTTCCTACGGACAGGCTCTCCTCTTTCCTACGGACAGGTTCTCCTCTTTCCTACGGACAGGCTCTCCTCTTTCCTACGGACAGGCTCTCCTCTTTCCTACGGACAGGCTCTCCTCTTTCCTACGGACAGGCTCTCCTCTTTCCTACGGACAGGCTCTCCTCTTTCCTACGGACAGGCTCTCCTCTTTCCTACGGACAGGCTCTCCTCTTTCCTACGGACAGGTTCTCCTCTTTCCTACGGACAGGCTCTCCTCTTTCCTACGGACACGCTCTCCTCTTTCCTACGGACAGGCTCTCCTCTTTCCTACGGACAGGTTCTCCTCTTTCCTACGGACAGGTTCTCCTCTTTCCTACGGACAGGCTCTCCTCTTTCCTACGGACAGGCTCTCCTCTTTCCTACGGACAGGTTCTCCTCTTTCCTACGGACAGGCTCTCCTCTTTCCTACGGACACGCTCTCCTCTTTCCTACGGACAGGCTCTCCTCTTTCCTACGGACAGGTTCTCCTCTTTCCTACGGACAGGCTCTCCTCTTTCCTACGGACAGGCTCTCCTCTTTCCTACGGACAGGCTCTCCTCTTTCCTACGGACAGGCTCTCCTCTTTCCTACGGACAGGCTCTCCTCTTTCCGACCGGACAGGCTCTCCTCTTTCCGACCGGACAGGCTCTCCTCTTTCCGACCGGACAGGCTCTCCTCTTTCCGACCGGACAGGCTCTCCTCTTTCCTACGGACAGGCTCTCCTCTTTCCTACGGACAGGCTCTCCTCTTTCCTACGGACAGGCTCTCCTCTTTCCTACGGACAGGCTCTCCTCTTTCCGACTGGACAGGCTCTCCTCTTTCCGACCGGACAGGCTCTCCTCTTTCCGACCGGACAGGCTCTCCTCTTTCCTACGGACAGGTTCTCCTCTATCCTACGGACAGGTTCTCCTCTATCCTTATCTCCCTGTCTCTCTGCCCCAAATACGTATTACTTAGAGAGTCCCATTTCCCTAAATTCACAATGCAAATGTCTAATATTATTACAGAACAATCAAACAAAGAGAAACGTTGCATACTTTTGGGGGAAAGGTCTGATGTTATAGAGTTGGCAGCACAGTATGTCACTGCTTCAGACTGAAATGGCCTCATTGCCAAAATGGCCTCTTTGCATTGCACTAAAGATCACTTCAGCTGGAATGACGTTAGCAGTAATGGTTGCATAAAAAGAACTGTGTGCAACCCCCCCCCCCCCCCCAAATATTCTAGTCTGCCCCGCCTTTACATTATGAAGTAGCTGGGCTTGGTGTGGGCTCACCCGTGTTGGGCTTGGTGTGGGCTCACCCGTGTTGGGCTTGGTGTGGGCTCACCCGTGTTGGGCTTGGTGTGGGCTCGCCCGTGTTGGGCTTGGTGTGGGCTGGCCCCAGTGGAGGCTGCTGAGGGGAGGACGGCTCATATAATGGCTGGTATGGAGTGAATGGAATGGTATCAAACACATTCCGGACATTATTATGAGTCATCTTCCCCTCAGCAGCCTCCACTGGCTGGCCCGTGTCAGGCTGGTGTGGGATTGGTGTGGGCTAGCCTGTGTTGTGCTGCTGTGGGCTAGCCTGTGTTGGGCTGGTGTGGGATTGGTGTAGGCTAGTCTGTGTCGAGGTGGTGTGGAATTTGTGTTTGCTAGCCTGTGTTGTGCTGCTGTGGGCTAGCCTGTGTTGGGCTGGTGTGGGATTGGTGTAGGCTAGCCTGTGTCGAGGTGGTGTGGGATTGGTGTGGGCTAGCCTATGTGGATTGGTGTGGGCTAGCCTGTTTTGGGCTTGTTATGGGCTAGTCTGTGTTGGGCTAAAATGGGTTTGATGTGGACTACGTGTGGTTGCTGACCTGACACCCACATGGGGCCAATGTGGTCATCTAGGCTGGGTTGTTGGTTTGCTTACGGTCAGGGTTGGGATAAATTCCAATTCAATTCAGGACGCAAACTGAAATACCAATTTAATATCAAAATGTTTATCGTAGAAAAGCATCGAGAAACATTTGAATTTAAATGGGAATTTCCTTTCACTTCCTGAATTGACTCAATTGTAATGGAATTGACACCAACCCTGGTTACGGCGCATTATGCATTCCCTGTTTCATTACCTTCAGTTGACCTTTCCCACTGTGTCTTGTGTTAGAGGTCACGCACTCTTCGTAAAGCAAACAGATGTTAGACATGGCTGGAGAATTGCAACACCCCCTTGGTAAATCCTGATGAAGCCTGATGAATGCTGATGATGTTGGTCTACAGATACATGCTGTTTAAGGACTGGGGTACAGATAAAGGCCAAGGTGGTTGGAGACTCCAGTAAAAAGTAAAGAGTATAGATACAGGTCAATATCCTTGGAGATTTACAGTACAGTTTCAAAATTCTTGGAGACCATAGAAAGAAGGTGTTTGGAGGCTTCTCCAGTACAGGTACAAGGTGTTTGGAGGCTTCTCCAGTACAGGTACAAGGTGTTTGGAGGCTTCTCCAGTACAGGTACAATGTGTTTGGAGGCTTCTCCAGTACAGATACAAGGTGTTTGGAGGCTTCTCCAGTACAGGTACAAGGTGTTTGGAGGCTTCTCCAGTACAGGTACAATGTGTTTGGAGGCTTATCCAGTACAGGTATAAGGTGTTTGGAGGCTTCTCCAGTACAGGTACAAGGTGTTTGGAGGCTTCTCCAGTACAGGTACAATGTGTTTGGAGGCTTCTCCAGTACAGATACAAGGTGTTTGGAGGCTTCTCCAGTACAGGTACAAGGTGTTTGGAGGCTTCTCCAGTACAGATACAAGGTGTTTGGAGGCTTCTCCAGTACAGGTACAATGTGTTTGGAGGCTTCTCCAGTACAGATACAAGGTGTTTGGAGGCTTCTCCAGTACAGGTACAAGGTGTCTGGAGGCTTCTCCAGTACAGATACAAGGTGTTTGGAGGCTTCTCCAGTACAGGTACAAGGTGTTTGGAGGCTTCTCCAGTACAGATACAAGGTGTTTGGAGGCTTTTCCAGTACAGGTACAAGGTGTTTGGAGGCTTCTCCAGTACAGGTACAAGGTGTTTGGAGGCTTCTCCACTACAGATACAAGGTGTTTGGAGGCTTCTCCAGTACAGATACAAGGTGTCTGGAGGCTTCTCCACTACAGATACAAGGTGTTTGGAGGCTTCTCCAGTACAGATACAAGGTGTTTGGAGGCTTCTCCACTACAGATACAAGGTGTTTGGAGGCTTCTCCAGTACAGATACAAGGTGTCTGGAGGCTTCTCCAGTACAGATACAAGGTGTTTGGAGGCTTCTCCAGTACAGATACAAGGTGTTTGGAAGGCTTCTCCAGTACAGATACAAAGTGTTTGGAGGCTTTTCCAGTACATATAAAAGGTGTTTTGATAACTAAAGCACAGATACAGCAGGCTGGTCTCTAGCTCTTGTTACAAGCCAACTCATGATGATCTGAAAACCTGTTAGTGCACCTGAACTAACCTGTTCGGGGTAGAAGATCCTCAGATGTTACATTGCAGCTGCTTCTTTAACCTGCAATTGGCAGATAACATATTCTACTGTAAATAGTGATAGTGACTATAGTAAAGAGCAGAGTGCAGACAGAACATGGTGCTTGGATGCTGTAACACAGATACATGCTAACTGATGAACTGATCTGAAATAATTATAACTTACAAATATGAAATGTGCTGCTGTACAGAAATGGCAGTTAATCATGTTTTTGCTGACTGTGTGGCCTCAAATTATCCTTGTATTACAGAATAATTATTCCTGTTTTAAAAACACTTTTGCAAACATTTTAGCAGCAAAACCCACCACAGGATGTCATGTGGAAGATCTGGGTTTCACCATGATTCAGTTGAGGAAGTACTAAGATGATCAGCCATTGGCCTTTTGAGCCATACATAACTGATGCATTCTCATTTGACATCATAATTAGCGTCATAATGACTGGGTTAGTTCACCAATCTTCAGCTTGCAGCTGCAGAAAGACATTTTCAGACGGAGAATGTGGAGGAGAGAGAGAAAGAGAGCGAGCGAAAGAGAGAGAGAGAAACAGAGCGTAAAAGAGAGAGGATATCATATCACAGCCCCACCAGGAAGTAGCAGAACAGGTGAAAACAGGATAACAGCCCCACCAGGAAGTAGCAGAACAGGTGAAAACAGGATAACAGCCCCACCAGGAAGTAGAAGAACAGGTGAAAACAGGATAACAGCCCCACCAGGAAGTAGCAGAACAGGTAAAAACAGGATAACAGCCCCACCAGGAAGTAGCAGAACAGGTGAAAACAGGAAAACAGCCCCACCAGGAAGTAGCAGAACAGGTGAAAACAGGATAACAGCCCTACCAGGAAGTAGCAGAACAGGTGAAAACAGGATAACAGCCCCACTAAGAAGTAGCAGAACAGGTGAAAACAGGATAACAGCCCCACCAGGAAGTAGCAGAACAGGTGAAAACAGGATAACAGCCCCACCAGGAAGTAGCAGAACAGGTGAAAACAGGATAACAGCCCCACCAGGAAGTAGCAGAACAGGTGAAACAGGATAATAACCTACCAGGAAGTAGCAGAACAGGTGAAAACAGGATAACAGCCCCACCAGGAAGTAGCAGAACAGGTGAAACAGGATAATAACCTACCAGGAAGCAGGAGAACAGGTGAAAACAGGATAATAACCTACCAGGAAGCAGGAGAACAGGTGAAAACAGGATAATAACCTACCAGGAAGCAGGAGAACAGGTGAAAACAGGATAATAACCTACCAGGAAGCAGGAGAACAGGTGAAAACAGGATAACAGCCCCACTAGGAAACCGCACCTGCTGTCTCAACCTCTGAATCCTCGGCTATGAAAAGCCAACTGACATTTACTCCTGAGGTACTGACCTGTTGCACCCTCTACAACCACTGATTAGTATTTGACCCTACTGGTAATTTATGAACGTTTGAACATCTTGAAGAACAATTGGTCATTAAATGGCCATGTACTCTTATAATCTCCACCCGGCACAGCCAGATGAGGACTGGCCACTTCTCAGAGCCTGGTTCTTCTCTATGTTTATTCCTAGGTTCCTGCCTTTCTAGGAAGTTTTTCCTAGCAACCGTGCTTCTACATCTACTTTGCTTGCTGTTTGGGGTTTTAGTCTGGGTTTCTGTATAGCACTTTGTGACACCTGCTCGTATAAAAAGGGCTTTAAACAAGTAATTTGATTGATTAATAATAGCCCCCCTCCCTTACTGTAGATGTATCACCTGCTGAGACAATGTTCATACATCTCAATATCACACTTTTCTTTCTGGAAAGTTGCGAAACATATTTATATTAGAGATGGATGGATGGATGGATGGTTGGATGGATGGATGGATGGATGGATGGATGGATGATGGATGGATGGATGGATGGATGGATGAATGGATGGATGGATGGATGGACGGACGGACGGACGGACGGACGGACGGACGGACGGACGGACGGTTGGCTAGATAGATAGTGTCGGGAATCTGAGCAGAAATGTTGAGTTCAAGGAACAAAACAGAACTTCATATACAAGTGCATTCACAAACATGAATCATTGGATCAAAGAGGATATCAAGTCCTTCAAAGATTGCCATCGTCCTCTCTTTTCTCTTTCAATGGCTTCATGCAAAGTGGATAATTAAAGGAAAAAGCAGCGGTTCTCTTCTGTTCCACAGCAGGTAGCCTATCTAAGGAGTGTATCCAGCTCCTGTGGTTAATAATTATATACAGAGAAAAATATAAACGCAACATAAAGTGTTGGTCCCATGTTTCATGAGCTGAAATAAAAGATCCCCAGAAATGTCACATATGCACATATGTGCACAAATGCAATCAGATGCAGATGCAGATGCAAATCCATCCATCTGACAGGTGCAACATATCAAGAAGATTATTAAACAGCATGATCATTACACAGGTGCACCTTGTGCTAGGGACAATAAAAGGCCACTCTACCTCCAACGTCATTGTAGAGAATTTGGCAGTAGGTCAAACTGGCCTCACAACCGCAGACCACGTGTAACCACGACAACCCAGGACCTCCACATCCAGCTTCTTCGCCTGCGGGATTGTCTGAGACCAGCCACCAGTGAGTGGGCCTGGCTCCCAAGTGGGTGGGCTTATGCCCTCCAAGCCCCAACCATGGCTGCACCCCTGCCTAGTCAAGTGAAATCGATAGATTAGGGCCTAATGAATGTATTTCAATTGACTGATTTCCTTATGTGAACTGTTACTCAGTCAAATATTTGGAATTGTTGCATGTTGCGTTCACACTGTTGTTCTATATACATAGAACGAACAAAGGTATGGTCCGCACTCACTTGATAATAAATTATCAGGTTTGTTCCCTTAAAGGCAAACGTTTCAGCCACACGGGCTTTATCAGTGTCATAGACGAATCACTGCTACTCCCCCTTCTGAAATGCCTACAAGGCCCTCCCCCGCCCTCCCTTCGGAAAATCAGATCATTACACCATTTTGCTCTTCCCTTCCTATAGTTCGAAACTCAAATAGGAAGTACGCTTGCAAAGGCCTATTCAAAACTGGTCTGACCAATCAGAATCCATGCTTAAAGACTGTTTTGATCACGTTTACTGGGATATGTTCTGGGTAGCCTCTGAGAATAACATTGATGTATACATGGACACGGTGACTGAGTTAATCTGGATGTGTATAGGTGATGTTGTTCCCACTGTGACTATTAAAACCTACCCAAACCAGAAACTGTGGATAGATGGCAGCATTCATGCAAAACTGAAAGAAACAACTCCTGCTTTTAACCATGGCAAGGTGACTGGGAATATGGTTGAATACAAACAGTGTAGTTATTCCCTCCGTAAGGCAATCTAACAGACAAGACGTCAGTACAGAGACAAAGTGGAGTCACAATTCAGCGGCTCAGAGCCAAGCTCATTATTATTAAGCTCGGGGCCCTGGGTCTGAACCCCACCCTGTGCAACTGTGTCCTGGACTGCCTGACGGGCCACCCATCAGGTGGGGAAGGTAGGAAACAACACTTCCACTTCGCTGATCCTCAACACAGGGGCCCCACAAGGGTGCGTGCTCAGCCCCCTCCTGTCTCCCTGTTCACCCATGACTGCGTGGCCACGCATGCCTCCAACTCAATCATCAAGTTTGCAGATGACACAACAGTAGCAAGCCTGATTACCAACAATGGCAAGACAACCTACAAGGAGGAGGTGACTGGCGGAGTAGTGCCATGAAAATAACGTCTCCCTAATGTAAAAAAAAAAATGAAGGAGATGATCGTGGACATAAGGAAACAGAGGAGGGAGCATGCCCCTATCCACATTGACAGGACTGCTGTGGAGAAGGTGGAAAGCTTCAAGTTCATCAATGTACACATCAATGACAATTTGAAATGCTCCACCCACACAGACAGTGTGGTGAAGAAAGTGCAACACTGCCTCTTCAACCTCAGGAGGCTGAAGAAAGTTGGCTTGGCCCCTAAGACCCTCACAAAACTTGTACAAATGCACAATTGAGAGCATCCTGTTGGTCTGTGCCTGGTACGGCAACTGCACCGCCCACACCCGCAGAGCTCTTCAGAGAGTGCTGCAGTCTCCCAGTCTCATCGGGGGCACACTGCCTGCCCTCCAGGACACCTACAGCACCCGATGTTACAGGAAGGTCAAAAAGATTATCAAGGACGTAAACACCCGAGCCACTGCCTGTTCACCCCGCTATCATCCAGAAGTCGAGGTCAGTACAGGTGCATCAAAGCTGGGACCGAGAGACTAAAAAAACTGCTTCTATCTTAAAGCCATCACAGTTTTAAATAGCCATCACTAGCCGGATACCACCCGGTTACTCAACCCTGCTGCCCTATATACATAGCATTGAATCACTTCCCACTTTAATAATGGAACACTTGTCACTTTAATAATGTTTACGTACTGCTTTACTCATTTCATATGTACAGTTGAAGTCGGAAGTTTACATAAACTTAGGTTGGAGTCATTAAAACTCGTTTTTCAACCACTCCACAAATGTCTTGTTAACAAACTATAGTTTTGGCAAGTCGGTTAGGACATCTACTTTATGCATGATACAAGCAATTTTTCCAAAAATTGTTCACAGACAGATTATTTCACTTATAATTGATAAGGGAATTTATATGTTTAAAGGTAATGACTAAACAATTCCAACCTGAAACGTAATTATGACATTATGTAACATATAAAATGAATAATTAGACAAACGTAACTATTAGTAATTATTAGATTCTGTAACATGTATAATGAATTAGAATGATAAACGTCAGTCTAATAAGGTTTGGTTGAGACAAGTACAAATGTGTGTGTGACTAAGAAAATACAGAGTAAAAATAAACTGACCTGACCTGGCTAGAACTCGGAGAAACTTACGGCAGGAAAGGGAGTCCCATCAAGGTCCCCTCTAATCTCGGGGGAATGGAACTGCCAGCTTGGTAGTGATAAACAGTGGTGAGAATTATGGGGAAGGATACATCCCACCTACTGTTCGTGTGTATGTATGTGCGTAGGCTATCTACTGTTTGTGTGTAGGTATGTGCGTAAGTAGGGAGGGAGTGAGTTACAAAATGACATGTTCATTTTGACTTCAGAACGTTCTCGTGAATAAACTTTACGGACCTTTTGCATAAGCTGAGCCTAATTATTATTAAACCCAGGGTCTTACAAACCTCGTGGATTAGTCAAAGCTTAAATAATTGTTAGTTATTATCATTGGGATTGAACATTCTCGTGACAATAATTCACTGTATCACAATTCCAGTGGGTCAGAAGTTTACATACAGTAAGTTTACTGTGCCTTTAAACAGCTTGGGAAATTCCAGAAATGATGTCATGGCTTTAGAAGCTTCTAAAAGGCTAATTGACATAATTTGAGTCAATTGGAGGTGTACCTGTGGATGTATTTCAAGGCCTACCTTCAAACTCAGTGCCTCTGCATGACGTCATGGGAAAATCTAAAGAAAGCAGCCAAGACTTCAGAAAAAAATTGTAGACCTCCACAAGTCTGGCTCATCCTTGGGAGCAATTTCCAAATGCCTAAAGGTACCACGTTCATCTGTACAAACAATAGTACGCAAGTATAAACACCATGGGACCACGCATCCGTCATACCGCTCAGGAAGGAGACACGTTCTGTCTCCTAGAGATGAACGTACTTTGGTGCGAAAAGTGCAAATCAATCCCAGAACAACAGGAAAGGACCTTGTGAAGATGCTGAAGGAAACAGGTACAAAAGTATCTATATCCACAGTAAAACAAGCCCTATATTGACATAACCTGAAAGGCCGCTCAGCAAGGAAGAAGCCACTGCTCCAAAACCTGCCAACAAAAGCCAGACTACGGTTTGCAACTGTACATGGGGACAAAGATCGTACTTTTTGGAGAAATGTCCTCTGGTCTAATGAAATGTTTGGAGGAAAAAGGGGGAGGCTTGCAAGCCAAGAACATCATCTCAACCGTGAACCACGGGGGTGGCAGCATCATGTTGTGGGGGTGCTTTGCTGCAGGAGGGACTGGTGCACTTCACAAAATAGATGGCATCATGAGGATGGAAAATTACGTTGAGATTTTGAAGCAACATCTCAAGACATCAGTCAGGAAGTTAAAGTTTAGTTGCAAATGAGTATTCCAAATGGACAATGACCTCAAGCATACTTCCAAAGTTGTGGAAAAATGGCTTAAGGACAACACAGTCAAGGTAATGGAGTGGCCATCGCAAAGCCCTGACCTCAATCCTATAGAATAATTGTGGGCAGAACTGAAAAAGCGTGTGCGAGCAAGGAGGCCTACAAACCTGACTCCGTTACACCAGCTCTGTCAGGAGGAATGGGCCAAAATACACCAAACGTATTTTGGGAAGCTTGTGGAAGGCTACCCGAAATGTTTTGACCGAACTCAAACAATTTAAAGGCAATGCTACCAAATACTAATTGGGTATATGTAAACTTCTAACCCACTGGGAATGTGATGAAAGAAATAAAAGCTGAAATAAATCATTCTCTATACTATTATTCTGACATTTCACATTCTTAAAATAAAGTGGTGATCCTAACTGACCTAAAACAGGGAAATTTCACTAGGATTAAATGTCAGGAATTGTGAAAAACTGAGATTAAATGTATTTGGCTAAAGTGTATGTAAACTTCCAACTTCAACTGTATATACTGTATTCTATTTCATTCCAACATTGCTGGTCCTAATGTTTATATATTTCTTAATTCCATTATTTTACTTATAGATTTGTGTATATTGTTGTGAATTGATAGATACTACTACACTGCTGGAGCTAGAAACACAAGCATTTCGCTACACCCTCAAAAACATCTGTAAAATTGTGTATGTGACCAATAAAAACATTTTATTTGAACAGAGTGTAGCTTTTATTGTCGGTGAGAAAAATAAAGAAAAACTGTTGGATAATGTCGTAAACCAATAAAGCAATAAGGACATCCCAATGAGAGGGGGCACTCATAGGTGTTGTTCACAACACAGAGAATATGGGGCCTATGAAAAAAATATATATAGTTGACGATAAAGAACAAAAAAAACATTGATTTTAAAAGAAAAGACTAATGTCATATCTAGGGCTCTTCTAATTTGCGGGGTGTTGCTTAGGGTACTATCCTAAGTTGATAACTATATGATACGTCTACAGCTGTAAGGCGCTAGTCTTGGGCAGTCTACAGGGATGACCTATGGACTTCTGAGAAGAAAACGGGTGAGTGCTGTAGCTGTAGAGTTAAAGGTCTCCAATTTTTTTTCAACTTTACTAAGGTATTTTGAGAAAAAGACTTCAAGGTGAATCAGCTCAACTCAGTCCTATAGCCCTCATTCCCGGCCCATCCAGGAGTTTGTGAAACAACCTATTTCGTCATCAGACACACCTTACCTTTAAAGATCCACCTCTCTTTTCATAAAAAAGAGGTTTAAAAGGGGCGTCTTGTTAACTCCGACCAATTGCCTTCACACCAGGTAGCTTTCCACTCTGCTCAGTGTAGTACTTTGACCAAATCTGACCACTGTTCCCACCTGAAAACAGTGTGACAAGTTATCCTATCAGGCAAAGGATTATATGTATTTTCCTCCAATGTCATCTATATGCTCATCTATTCATGTAGTCTCAGATATGTGGGAAAAACGTTCTGTTCACCAGGTGGCCTTATTTACAGGGTGATTTATTATGAGTGATTAATCTATGAAGCCGTTTGTCCATAATGGAATAAACCTGATATTTTTTTATTGTGAGTGGACCATACCTTTCTATGTGACATTATAGTGTCGATGCACCACAAACTTCCCTCCAGGTAAGTCAGTGCGCAGCATTTTTCTCATATTTTAATAATTATACATAACCACTTTTTATTTAAGTTTCGTTTTTCTCCCAAATGTAGATATTGTTTCATCGCTGCAACTCCCCAAATGGGCTCGGCGTTGGGTCGAGTCCTGCTTCCTCCGAAACACGACCCGCCAAACCTCGGTTCTTACGACCCGCCCGAAAAACCAGCCACACCATCTCTCTCTCTCTCTCTCTGTCTCTCTCTCTCTCTCTCTCTCTCTCTCTCTCTCTCTCTCTCTCTCTCTCTCTCTCTCTCTCTATCTCTCCTCTCTCTCTCTCTCTCTCTCTCTCTCTCTCTCTGTCTCTCTCTCTGTCTCTCTCTCTGTCTCTCTCTCTGTCTCTCTCTCTGTCTCTCTCTCTCTCTCTCTCTCTCTCTCTCTCTCTCTCTGTCTCTGTCTCTCTCTCTCTCTGTCTCTCTCTCTCTCTGTCTCTCTCTCTCTCTGTCTCTCTGTCTCTCTCTCTCTGTCTCTCTCTGTCTCTCTCTCTCTCTCTCTGTCTCTCTCTCTCTCTGTCTCTCTCGACAGAGTGTCGGAGGAAACATCGTTCAACTGACAACCGAGGTCAGCCTGTAGGCGCACAGCCCAGCACAAGGAGTCGCTAGAGCGCGATGAGCCAAGTAAAGATCCCCCCCCCCCCAGCCAAACCCTCCCCTAACCCGGATCGGCTGGGCCGATTGTGCTCCCCCCTATGGGACTCCCAATCACAACCGGTTGTGAAACAGCCTGGGATCGAACCAAGGTCCGTAGTGACGCACGCCTCAAGCCTTAGACCACTGCGCCACTCGGGAGGCCCAAAACATAGCCACTTTTACAGTGAATTTGGCAGGAAGGTGCAGCAAAACATCCCTGATTTCATATCTAACGTCAGACATCACCCATAGAAAAAGATAATGAAATCCCTGTGGGCAACTATGAACTCTAAAGCCATATCTATTGGCTTGCTTTAAGTTTGGGATACTCACGAGGTACAGAAACGTAGCCAAGAAGTGTATTCATTGTTCAAAGCTTGAGCAGAACAGAGAGTTCAATTAGATAGTCAGTCGTTCATTTTAAAGCTAGGAAATGAAAATCGCTGCCGTTGCCTTGGGGGGTAACACTGTCTCCTCTCTCTACTGTGTACCTGACACACTTGTGATAACTTCTTGGCATCATTAAATAAGCCACTGAAAAATAGACTTCGCAGCCATTAACTGCCTCCCAAAAGTGCACCATATTCCCTATATAGTTCACTACGTTTGACCTAAGTCCTATGGGGCCTGGTCAAAAGTAGTGCACTATATAGGGAATAGGGTGCCATTTGGGACACAGTGCTTACAGAATATTCATCACGGCCACATTTTCTCTTTGAAATAATGTGTGCTTGGAATTTCTAAAATCTTGTAAATTCCTCTGGCTATCTTGGTAGTGCTGAGACTATCATTCTGTTCCTGTTTTTAGAATCATCTAACACATTTATAGACTTAAAGGTCCAGTGCAGTCAAATCATTTTTCATGTGTTTTATTTATATTTCCACACTATGACGTTGTAATACATACTGTGAAATTTGTGGAAAAATTATGATTATGCCCTTGTAGTTAGTGTGAGAGCTGTTTGAAAAAGCTGACGAAAATCTCAGCTTGTTTTGGTGGGATGGAGTTTTAGAACTTGTTACATTCCCACAAGACAAACTCAAAAATGTCACTCACAACAAAGGGAATTAACAAAAGAAAATCACTGACAACCCCCCCTCCCCCCAAAAAAGAAAGGGGTTTAAAATGAGGTTCTGAAAGGCACCCACCATGGATGCCCACTAGGTTTTCCTCCGAAAAGACAAAATTAAAATAAAAACCCACAACAACTTAGGAGAGGGCGTAAAAAAGAACATGGAGCAAAACAAACAGGGGAAACATAAAATATCTGGCTCCTTTCAAACTTACATTTCAAAATCGCACCTCAGCTGACGTGAAGTGTAGCTCTCTCAAACATCTCTCAAACTCAACTGGAGCACTGGGCCAGCCACTCTTAAATATCACCTGGGCCAGCAACTCTAAAATATCACCTGGGCCAGCAACTCTTAAATATCACCTGAGCCAGCAACTCTTAAATATCACCTGGGCCAGCAACTCTTAAATATCACCTGGGCCAGCAACTCTTAAATATCACCTGGGCCAGCAACTCTTAAATATCACCTGGTCCAGCAACTCTTAAATATCACCTGGTCCAGCAACTCTTAAATATCACCTGGGCCAGCAACTCTAAAATATCACCTGGGCCAGCAACTCTAAAATATCACCTGGGCCAGCAACTCTTAAATATCACCTGGGCCAGCCAGTCTTAAATATCACCTGGGCCAGCCAGTCTTAAATATCACCTGGGCCAGCCAGTCTTAAATATCACCTGGGCCAGCCAGTCTTAAATATCACCTGGGCCAGCCAGTCTTAAATATCACCTGGGCCAGCACAGGTGAAACACCTTCCGACTAACGTACTGACTAACGAGGTGACACCAATCAGTGTGCCCTACGTGCCAACGTGCTAAAATGCTACCTATAAATATAAATACAAACCCAAAACCTGTATCAGCCTGCCTGGTGACATCACCAGGTGGTAAATTAGTTAATAGGCCAATAACAGCTAGTTTTCAGTATTGCCCTCCCCACTCAGACCAATCCCAGACAGTCAAATTGCTCTTTGCTAATCAGCTATTTGTGTTTCTTTTTGACCCTTTTAATTGAAAACAATCACAGTTAGGTACTGAATTGTTACCCAGAAATTATTTGATATTGATATTAAAAAGGCTGAATTGGGCCTTTAACAACAAAATATCTCTCTCTCTCTAAAATAGATCATATTCTGTGTAATATGGACTTTCACTTTGCCTATTTGAAGACTTTCATTGCCGATAATATAGACAACACCCCCATTTCATCGCAGCTAAAGCACAATCAAAGTGGTCTTAACAACAGCACCCTATTCACTACATAGTACAGGTGTTTTAACCAGAGCCGTATGTGCCCTTGTCAAACGTATTGCATTATGGGAGGAATAACAGTGCCATGTCTGACACAGCCGTCGACTTGGAACCGTTCACATCTTTCACAAGCGGAGACAGCTCAGACCGCACAGAGAAGGAAGAGACATGATGCTTAACAAGCAGATTTCCTTTCAGTGTGAGACTGAAAGGGGTTTAAAGTCCAAACAGATGTTGCTGTTAAAATTACCTCGACAACGTCCTCTCTATCCTGCCCTACTGTACATCACTGCTGAGTCTCCTCATCACAACGTCCTCTCTATCCTGCCCTACTGTACATCAGTGTTGAGTCTCTTCATCACAACGTCCTCTCTATCCTGCCCTACTGTACATCACTGCTGAGTCTCCTCATCACAACGTCCTCTCTATCCTGCCCTACTGTACGTCAGTGTTGAGTCTCCTCATCACAACGTCCTCTCTATCCTGCCCTACTGTACATCACTGCTGAGTCTCCTCATCACAACGTCCTCTCTATCCTGCCCTACTGTACGTCAGTGTTGAGTCTCCTCATCACAACGTCCTCTCTATCCTGCCCTACTGTACATCACTGCTGAGTCTCCTCATCACAACGTCCTCTCTATCCTGCCCTACTGTACATCACTGCTGAGTCTCCTCATCACAACGTCCTCTCTATCCTGCCCTACTGTACGTCAGTGTTGAGTCTCCTCATCACAACGTCCTCTCTATCCTGCCCTACTGTACATCACTGCTGAGTCTCCTCATCACAACGTCCTCTATATCCTGCCCTACTGTACATCAGTGTTGAGTCTCCTCATCACAACGTCCTCTCTATCCAGCCCTACTGAACATCACTGCTGAGTCTCCTCATCACAACGTCCTCTCTATCCTGCCCTACTGTACATCAGTGTTGAGTCTCCTCATCACAACGTCCTCTCTATCCAGCCCTACTGTACATCACTGCTGAGTCTCCTCATCACAACGTCCTCTCTATCCTGCCCTACTGTACATCAGTGTTGAGTCTCCTCATCACAACGTCCTCTCTATCCAGCCCTACTGTACATCACTGCTGAGTCTCCTCATCACAACGTCCTCTCTATCCTGCCCTACTGTACATCAGTGTTGAGTCTCCTCATCACAACGTCCTCTCTATCCTGCCCTACTGTACATCAGTGTTGAGTCTCCTCATCACAACGTCCTCTCTATCCTGCCCTACTCTACGTCACTGTTGAGTCTCCTCATCACAACGTCCTCTCTATCCAGCCCTACTGTACATCACTGCTGAGTCTCCTCATCACAACGTCCTCTCTATCCTGCCCTACTGTACGTCACTGTTGAGTATCCTCATCACAACGTCCTCTCTATCCAGCCCTACTGTACATCACTGCTGAGTCTCCTCATCACAACGTCCTCTCTATCTTGCCCTACTGTACATCATTGTTGAGTCTCCTCATCACAACGTCCTCTCTATCCAGCCCTACTGTACATCACTGCTGAGTCTCCTCATCACAACGTCCTCTCTATCCTGCCCTACTGTACATCAGTGTTGAGTCTCCTCATCACAAAGTCCTCTCTATCCAGCCCTACTGTACATCACTGCTGAGTCTCCTCATCACAACGTCCTCTCTATCCTGCCCTACTGTACATCAGTGTTGAGTCTCCTCATCACAACGTCCTCTCTATCCAGCCCTACTGTACATCACTGCTGAGTCTCCTCATCACAACGTCCTCTCTATCCTGCCCTACTGTACATCAGTGTTGAGTCTCCTCATCACAACGTCCTCTCTATCCTGCCCTACTGTACATCAGTGTTGAGTCTCCTCATCACAACGTCCTCTCTATCCTGCCCTACTGTACGTCACTGTTGAGTCTCCTCATCACAACGTCCTCTCTATCCAGCCCTACTGTACATCACTGCTGAGTCTCCTCATCACAACGTCCTCTCTATCCTGCCCTACTGTACGTCACTGTTGAGTCTCCTCATCACAACGTCCTCTCTATCCAGCCCTACTGTACATCACTGCTGAGTCTCCTCATCACAACGTCCTCTCTATCTTGCCCTACTGTACATCATTGTTGAGTCTCCTCATCACAACGTCCTCTCTATCCTGCCCTCCAGTACATCACTGCTGAGTCTCCTCATCACAACGTCCTCTCTATCCTGCCCTACTGTACATCACTGCTGAGTCTTCTCATCACAACGTCCTCTCTATCCTGCCCTACTTTACATCAGTGTTGAGTCTCTTCATCACAACGTCCTCTCTATCCTGCCCTACTGTACATCACTGCTGAGTCTCCTCATCACAACGTCTTCTCTATCCTGCCCTACTGTACATCAGTGTTGAGTCTCCTCATCACAACGTCCTCTCTATCCTGCCCTACTGTACATCACTGCTGAGTCTCCTCATCACAACGTCCTCTCTATCCTGCCCTACTGTACATCAGTGTTGAGTCTCTTCATCACAACGTCCTCTCTATCCTGCCCTACTGTACATCACTGCTGAGTCTCCTCATCACAACGTCCTCTCTATCCTGCCCTACTGTACGTCAGTGTTGAGTCTCCTCATCACAACGTCCTCTCTATCCTGCCCTACTGTACATCACTGCTGAGTCTCCTCATCACAACGTCCTCTCTATCCTGCCCTACTGTACATCAGTGTTGAGTCTCTTCATCACAACGTCCTCTCTATCCTGCCCTACTGTACATCACTGCTGAGTCTATTCATCACAACGTCCTCTCTATCCTGCCCTACTGTACGTCAGTGTTGAGTCTCCTCATCACAACGTCCTCTCTATCCTGCCCTACTGTACATCACTGCTGAGTCTCCTCATCACAACGTCCTCTCTATCCTGCCCTACTGTACGTCAGTGTTGAGTCTCCTCATCACAACGTCCTCTCTATCCTGCCCTACTGTACATCACTGCTGAGTCTCCTCATCACAACGTCCTCTCTATCCTGCCCTACTGTACATCACTGCTGAGTCTCCTCATCACAACGTCCTCTCTATCCTGCCCTACTGTACGTCAGTGTTGAGTCTCCTCATCACAACGTCCTCTCTATCCTGCCCTACTGTACATCACTGCTGAGTCTCCTCATCACAACGTCCTCTATATCCTGCCCTACTGTACATCAGTGTTGAGTCTCCTCATCACAACGTCCTCTCTATCCAGCCCTACTGTACATCACTGCTGAGTCTCCTCATCACAACGTCCTCTCTATCCTGCCCTACTGTACATCAGTGTTGAGTCTCCTCATCACAACGTCCTCTCTATCCAGCCCTACTGTACATCACTGCTGAGTCTCCTCATCACAACGTCCTCTCTATCCTGCCCTACTGTACATCAGTGTTGAGTCTCCTCATCACAACGTCCTCTCTATCCAGCCCTACTGTACATCACTGCTGAGTCTCCTCATCACAACGTCCTCTCTATCCTGCCCTACTGTACATCAGTGTTGAGTCTCCTCATCACAACGTCCTCTCTATCCTGCCCTACTGTACATCAGTGTTGAGTCTCCTCATCACAACGTCCTCTCTATCCTGCCCTACTGTACGTCACTGTTGAGTCTCCTCATCACAACGTCCTCTCTATCCAGCCCTACTGTACATCACTGCTGAGTCTCCTCATCACAACGTCCTCTCTATCCTGCCCTACTGTACGTCACTGTTGAGTATCCTCATCACAACGTCCTCTCTATCCAGCCCTACTGTACATCACTGCTGAGTCTCCTCATCACAACGTCCTCTCTATCTTGCCCTACTGTACATCATTGTTGAGTCTCCTCATCACAACGTCCTCTCTATCCAGCCCTACTGTACATCACTGCTGAGTCTCCTCATCACAACGTCCTCTCTATCCTGCCCTACTGTACATCAGTGTTGAGTCTCCTCATCACAAAGTCCTCTCTATCCAGCCCTACTGTACATCACTGCTGAGTCTCCTCATCACAACGTCCTCTCTATCCTGCCCTACTGTACATCAGTGTTGAGTCTCCTCATCACAACGTCCTCTCTATCCAGCCCTACTGTACATCACTGCTGAGTCTCCTCATCACAACGTCCTCTCTATCCTGCCCTACTGTACATCAGTGTTGAGTCTCCTCATCACAACGTCCTCTCTATCCTGCCCTACTGTACATCAGTGTTGAGTCTCCTCATCACAACGTCCTCTCTATCCTGCCCTACTGTACGTCACTGTTGAGTCTCCTCATCACAACGTCCTCTCTATCCAGCCCTACTGTACATCACTGCTGAGTCTCCTCATCACAACGTCCTCTCTATCCTGCCCTACTGTACGTCACTGTTGAGTCTCCTCATCACAACGTCCTCTCTATCCAGCCCTACTGTACATCACTGCTGAGTCTCCTCATCACAACGTCCTCTCTATCTTGCCCTACTGTACATCATTGTTGAGTCTCCTCATCACAACGTCCTCTCTATCCTGCCCTCCAGTACATCACTGCTGAGTCTCCTCATCACAACGTCCTCTCTATCCTGCCCTACTGTACGTCAGTGTTGAGTCTCCTCATCACAACGTCCTCTCTATCCTGCCCTACTGTACATCACTGCTGAGTCTCCTCATCACAACGTCCTCTCTATCCTGCCCTACTGTACATCACTGCTGAGTCTCCTCATCACAACGTCCTCTCTATCCTGCCCTACTGTACGTCAGTGTTGAGTCTCCTCATCACAACGTCCTCTCTATCCTGCCCTACTGTACATCACTGCTGAGTCTCCTCATCACAACGTCCTCTATATCCTGCCCTACTGTACATCAGTGTTGAGTCTCCTCATCACAACGTCCTCTCTATCCAGCCCTACTGTACATCACTGCTGAGTCTCCTCATCACAACGTCCTCTCTATCCTGCCCTACTGTACATCAGTGTTGAGTCTCCTCATCACAACGTCCTCTCTATCCAGCCCTACTGTACATCACTGCTGAGTCTCCTCATCACAACGTCCTCTCTATCCTGCCCTACTGTACATCAGTGTTGAGTCTCTTCATCACAACGTCCTCTCTATCCTGCCCTACTGTACATCACTGCTGAGTCTCCTCATCACAACGTCCTCTCTATCCTGCCCTACTGTACATCAGTGTTGAGTCTCCTCATCACAACGTCCTCTCTATCCTGCCCTACTGTACATCACTGCTGAGTCTCCTCATCACAACGTCCTCTCTATCCTGCCCTACTGTACACCAGTGTTGAGTCTCCTCATCACAACGTCCTCTCTATCCTGCCCTACTGTACATCAGTGTTGAGTCTTCTCATCACAACGTCCTCTCTATCCTGCCCTACTTTACATCAGTGTTGAGTCTCTTCATCACAACGTCCTCTCTATCCTGCCCTACTGTACATCACTGCTGAGTCTCCTCATCACAACGTCTTCTCTATCCTGCCCTACTGTACATCAGTGTTGAGTCTCCTCATCACAACGTCCTCTCTATCCTGCCCTACTGTACATCACTGCTGAGTCTCCTCATCACAACGTCCTCTCTATCCTGCCCTACTGTACATCAGTGTTGAGTCTCTTCATCACAACGTCCTCTCTATCCTGCCCTACTGTACATCACTGCTGAGTCTCCTCATCACAACGTCCTCTCTATCCTGCCCTACTGTACGTCAGTGTTGAGTCTCCTCATCACAACGTCCTCTCTATCCTGCCCTACTGTACATCACTGCTGAGTCTCCTCATCACAACGTCCTCTCTATCCTGCCCTACTGTACGTCAGTGTTGAGTCTCCTCATCACAACGTCCTCTCTATCCTGCCCTACTGTACATCACTGCTGAGTCTCCTCATCACAACGTCCTCTCTATCCTGCCCTACTGTACATCACTGCTGAGTCTCCTCATCACAACGTCCTCTCTATCCTGCCCTACTGTACGTCAGTGTTGAGTCTCCTCATCACAACGTCCTCTCTATCCTGCCCTACTGTACATCACTGCTGAGTCTCCTCATCACAACGTCCTCTATATCCTGCCCTACTGTACATCAGTGTTGAGTCTCCTCATCACAACGTCCTCTCTATCCAGCCCTACTGTACATCACTGCTGAGTCTCCTCATCACAACGTCCTCTCTATCCTGCCCTACTGTACATCAGTGTTGAGTCTCCTCATCACAACGTCCTCTCTATCCAGCCCTACTGTACATCACTGCTGAGTCTCCTCATCACAACGTCCTCTCTATCCTGCCCTACTGTACATCAGTGTTGAGTCTCCTCATCACAACGTCCTCTCTATCCAGCCCTACTGTACATCACTGCTGAGTCTCCTCATCACAACGTCCTCTCTATCCTGCTCTACTGTACATCAGTGTTGAGTCTCCTCATCACAACGTCCTCTCTATCCTGCCCTACTGTACATCAGTGTTGAGTCTCTTCATCACAACGTCCTCTCTATCCTGCCCTACTGTACATCACTGCTGAGTCTCCTCATCACAACGTCCTCTCTATCCTGCCCTACTGTACGTCAGTGTTGAGTCTCCTCATCACAACGTCCTCTCTATCCTGCCCTACTGTACATCACTGCTGAGTCTCCTCATCACAACGTCCTCTCTATCCTGCCCTACTGTACATCAGTGTTGAGTCTCCTCATCACAACGTCCTCTCTATCCAGCCCTACTGTACATCACTGCTGAGTCTCCTCATCACAACGTCCTCTCTATCCTGCCCTACTGTACATCAGTGTTGAGTCTCCTCATCACAACGTCCTCTCTATCCTGCCCTACTGTACATCAGTGTTGAGTCTCCTCATCACAACGTCCTCTCTATCCTGCCCTACTGTACGTCACTGTTGAGTCTCCTCATCACAACGTCCTCTCTATCCAGCCCTACTGTACATCACTGCTGAGTCTCCTCATCACAACGTCCTCTCTATCCTGCCCTACTGTACGTCACTGTTGAGTCTCCTCATCACAACGTCCTCTCTATCCAGCCCTACTGTACATCACTGCTGAGTCTCCTCATCACAACGTCCTCTCTATCTTGCCCTACTGTACATCATTGTTGAGTCTCCTCATCACAACGTCCTCTCTATCCTGCCCTCCAGTACATCACTGCTGAGTCTCCTCATCACAACGTCCTCTCTATCCTGCCCTACTGTACATCAGTGTTGAGTCTCCTCATCACAACGTCCTCTCTATCCAGCCCTACTGTACATCACTGCTGAGTCTCCTCATCACAACGTCCTCTCTATCCTGCCCTACTGTACATCATTGTTGAGTCTCTTCATCACAACGTCCTCTCTATCCTGCCCTACTGTACATCACTGCTGAGTCTCCTCATCACAACGTCCTCTCTATCCTGCCCTACTGTACATCAGTGTTGAGTCTCCTCATCACAACGTCCTCTCTATCCTGCCCTACTGTACATCACTGCTGAGTCTCCTCATCACAACGTCCTCTCTATCCTGCCCTACTGTACACCAGTGTTGAGTCTCCTCATCACAACGTCCTCTCTATCCTGCCCTACTGTACATCAGTGTTGAGTCTTCTCATCACAACGTCCTCTCTATCCTGCCCTACTTTACATCAGTGTTGAGTCTCTTCATCACAACGTCCTCTCTATCCTGCCCTACTGTACATCACTGCTGAGTCTCCTCATCACAACGTCTTCTCTATCCTGCCCTACTGTACATCAGTGTTGAGTCTCCTCATCACAACGTCCTCTCTATCCTGCCCTACTGTACATCACTGCTGAGTCTCCTCATCACAACGTCCTCTCTATCCTGCCCTACTGTACATCAGTGTTGAGTCTCTTCATCACAACGTCCTCTCTATCCTGCCCTACTGTACATCACTGCTGAGTCTCCTCATCACAACGTCCTCTCTATCCTGCCCTACTGTACGTCAGTGTTGAGTCTCCTCATCACAACGTCCTCTCTATCCTGCCCTACTGTACATCACTGCTGAGTCTCCTCATCACAACGTCCTCTCTATCCTGCCCTACTGTACGTCAGTGTTGAGTCTCCTCATCACAACGTCCTCTCTATCCTGCCCTACTGTACATCACTGCTGAGTCTCCTCATCACAACGTCCTCTCTATCCTGCCCTACTGTACATCACTGCTGAGTCTCCTCATCACAACGTCCTCTCTATCCTGCCCTACTGTACGTCAGTGTTGAGTCTCCTCATCACAACGTCCTCTCTATCCTGCCCTACTGTACATCACTGCTGAGTCTCCTCATCACAACGTCCTCTATATCCTGCCCTACTGTACATCAGTGTTGAGTCTCCTCATCACAACGTCCTCTCTATCCAGCCCTACTGTACATCACTGCTGAGTCTCCTCATCACAACGTCCTCTCTATCCTGCCCTACTGTACATCAGTGTTGAGTCTCCTCATCACAACGTCCTCTCTATCCAGCCCTACTGTACATCACTGCTGAGTCTCCTCATCACAACGTCCTCTCTATCCTGCCCTACTGTACATCAGTGTTGAGTCTCCTCATCACAACGTCCTCTCTATCCAGCCCTACTGTACATCACTGCTGAGTCTCCTCATCACAACGTCCTCTCTATCCTGCCCTACTGTAAATCAGTGTAGAGACTCCTCATCACAACGTCCTCTCTATCCTGCCCTACTGTACATCAGTGTTGAGTCTCCTCATCACAACGTCCTCTCTATCCTGCCCTACTGTACGTCACTGTTGAGTCTCCTCATCACAACGTCCTCTCTATCCAGCCCTACTGTACATCACTGCTGAGTCTCCTCATCACAACGT
Source organism: Salvelinus alpinus (assembly GCF_045679555.1). Lineage (NCBI taxonomy): Eukaryota > Metazoa > Chordata > Actinopteri > Salmoniformes > Salmonidae > Salvelinus > Salvelinus alpinus. Next base: position 6,011,493 of record NC_092087.1, read on the forward strand.
CCTCTCTATCCTGCCCTACTGTACGTCACTGTTGAGTCTCCTCATCACAACGTCCTCTCTATCCAGCCCTACTGTACATCACTGCTGAGTCTCCTCATCACAACGTCCTCTCTATCTTGCCCTACTGTACATCATTGTTGAGTCTCCTCATCACAACGTCCTCTCTATCCTGCCCTCCAGTACATCACTGCTGAGTCTCCTCATCACAACGTCCTCTCTATCCTGCCCTACTGTACATCAGTGTTGAGTCTCCTCATCACAACGTCCTCTCTATCCAGCCCTACTGTACATCACTGCTGAGTCTCCTCATCACAACGTCCTCTCTATCCTGCCCTACTGTACATCAGTGTTGAGTCTCTTCATCACAACGTCCTCTCTGTCCTGCCCTACTGTACATCACTGCTGAGTCTCCTCATCACAACGTCCTCTCTATCCTGCCCTACTGTACATCAGTGTTGAGTCTCCTCATCACAACGTCCTCTCTATCCTGCCCTACTGTACATCACTGCTGAGTCTCCTCATCACAACGTCCTCTCTATCCTGCCCTACTGTACACCAGTGTTGAGTCTCCTCATCACAACGTCCTCTCTATCCTGCCCTACTGTACATCAGTGTTGAGTCTTCTCATCACAACGTCCTCTCTATCCTGCCCTACTTTACATCAGTGTTGAGTCTCTTCATCACAACGTCCTCTCTATCCTGCCCTACTGTACATCACTGCTGAGTCTCCTCATCACAACGTCTTCTCTATCCTGCCCTACTGTACATCAGTGTTGAGTCTCCTCATCACAACGTCCTCTCTATCCTGCCCTACTGTACATCAGTGTTGAGTCTCCTCATCACAACGTCCTCTCTATCCTGCCCTACTGTACATCAGTGTTGAGTCTCCTCATCACAACGTCCTCTCTATCCTGCCCTACTGTACGTCACTGCTGAGTCTCCTCATCACAACGTCCTCTCTATCCTGCCCTACTGTACATCACTGCTGAGTCTCCTCATCACAACGTCCTCTCTATCCTGCCCTACTGTACATCACTGCTGAGTCTCCTCATCACAACGTCCTCTCTATCCTGCCCTACTGTATATCACTTCTCTGTACAAGACTAACAGACTGTACATTAGAAATATGTACATCAAAACTATTGATTGTCCTAATAGAGCTAATGAAAAACTAGAATAATTCCATAATGCGTTGTGTTGAACGCGAACCAAAACGGGAAGGTGACAGAGCTCGACAGGACAGGACACAGCCCTACAGACAGGACAGGACAGGACACAGCCCTACAGACAGGTCAGGACAGGACACAGCCCAACAGGACAGGACACAGCCCAACAGGACAGGACAGGACACAGCTCAACAGGACAGGACACAGCCCAACGGGACAGGACACAGCCCAACAGGACAGGACACAGCCCAACAGGACAGGACACAGCTCAACAGGACAGGACAGGACACAGCCCAACAGGACAGGACAGGACACAGCTCAACAGGACAGGACACAGCCCAACGGGACAGGACACAGCCCAACAGGACAGGACACAGCCCAACAGGACAGGACACAGCTCAACAGGACAGGACACAGCTCAACAGGACAGGATACAGCCCAACAGGACAGGACACAGCTCAACAGGACAGGACACAGCTCAACAGGACAGGATACAGCCCAACAGGACAGGACAGGACACAGCCCAACATGACAGGACAGGACACAGCTCAACAGGACAGGACAGGACACAGCCCAACAGGACAGGACAGGACACAGCTCAACAGGGCAGGACACAGCCCAACAGGACAGGACACAGCCCAACAGGACAGGACAGGACACAGCTCAACAGGACAGGACAGGACACAGCTCAACAGGACAGGACAGGACACAGCCCAACAGGACAGGACAGGACACATCCCAACAGGACAGGACACAGGTCAACAGGACAGGACAGGACACAGCTCAACAGGAAAGGACACAGCCCAACAGGACAGGACAGGACACAGCCCAACAGAACAGGACACATCCCAACAGGACAGGACACTGCCCAACAGGACAGGACAGGACACAGCCCAACAGGACAGGACACAGCTCAACAGGACAGGACAGGACACAGCTCAACAGGACAGGACACAGCCTAACAGAACAGGACAGGACACAGCCTAACAGGTCAGGACACAGCCCAACAGGACAGGACAGGACACAGCCCAACAGAACAGGACAGGACACAGCCCAACAGGACAAGACAGGACACAGCCCAACAAGACAGGACAGGACACAGCCCAACAGAACAGGACAGGACACAGCCCAACAGGACAGGACAGGACACAGCCCAACATGCAGGGCTGCTGTAGGAGAGGGCTAACCTACTACACAGTACTCAACCTTCCCTGTTCCCTGGAGCACGCACGCACGCACGCACGCACGCACGCACACACGCACGCACGCACGCACGCACGCACGCACGCACGCACGCACGCACGCACACACACACACACAGCCGCAGTAACAGCCACGTGGACACGTGGAGCTGGTCTAATTAGCCACTAACAGTGCTCACTATAACAAACTGGCAAACGCTTAACAGTATTTTTAGCAACATTATTACAGGGCCAGTTTCCCAGACACATAGGTCCAGTTTCCCAGACACATAGGGCCAGTTTCCCAGACACATAGGGCCAGTTTCCCAGACACATAGGGACAGTTTCCCGTACACATAGGGCCAGTTTCCCAGACACATAGGGCCAGTTTCCCGGACACATAGGGACAGTTTCCCAGACACATAGGGCCAGTTTCCCTGACACATGGGGCCAGTTTCCCAAACACATAGAGCCAGTTTCCCAGACACATAGGGCCAGTTTCCCAGACACATAGGGTCAGTTTTCCAGACACATAGGGCCAGTTTCCCAAACACATAGGGCCAGTTTCCCAGACACATAAGGCCAGTTTCCCAGACACATACTGCCAGTTTCCCAAACACATAGGGCCAGTTTCCCAAACACATAGGGCCAGTTTCCCAGACACATAGGGCCAGTTTCCCAGACACATAGGGCCAGTTTCCCTGACACATGGGGCCAGTTTCCCAGACACATAGGGTTTGTTTCCCAGACACATAGGGCCAGTTTCCCAGACACATAGGGCCAGTTTCCCGGACACATGGGGCCAGTTTCCCAGACACATAGGGTTTGTTTCCCAGACACATAGGGCCAGTTTCCCAGACACATAGGGCCAGTTTCCCAGACACATAGGGCCAGTTTCCCAGACACATAGGGCCAGTTTCCCGGACACATGGGGCCAGTTTCCCAGACACATAGGGTTTGTTTCCCAGACACATAGGGCCAGTTTCCCAGACACATAGGGCCAGTTTCCCAGACACATAGGGCCAGTTTCCCGGACACAGATTAAGTCTAGTCCTGAACTAAAAATTGCTTTCAATGGAGAATCTCCTTCGACAGGCTTTTTAGTTCAGGAATGGCCTTAGTCTCTGTCCGGGAAACCGGATCATAATAGCGAGTTGAGGGGAAACCGACACCTTTAAAAACAATTTACTGACAAAGTTATTTATTTAAATGAAAAAAAGTGTAGAGGGTTGCACGACAACACAAAGGATTACTATGAGAAGACAAAAACAACATGTTTTTTTTTGTAAGAGGCTTTTGTTGACTGATTATGACACACTGGAGTGAGCATCAGTGGGCTATTGTTTAATAGACCATGTGACCTGACGGAAGACAGAAGGTAGTGACCCGGAAGAGGTGTCGGAAATGAAGTCTGACTGCTGACAGAGAGAGAGAATTAACACCAGACAAAGGAACGGAATGACAGTTGGTCACCCATATGTTTTCAAAAAGAAGACAAATAAACTGACTCACCCTCGAAAATAATTAGAGAAGGGTTTGTTTGAACAGTAAATAACAGTAAAACAGTAAACAGTAAACAAGAGTAGAAACATCTAATAGGAAAAGCTATACAGTACAAGTTACTTTTTTTACAATTAGTTCTCTGATTTCAGTGATCCAGATCTCTCTCTGTCTTTCAGATGTCTCTCTGTGTTTCAGTGATTCAGATATCTCTGTCTTTCAGATCTCTCTCTGTGTTTCAGTAACTCAGATCTCTCTCTCTTTCAGTGACTCAGATCTCTCTCTCTTTCAGTGACTCAGATCTCTCTCTGTGTTTCAGTGACTCAGATCTCTCTCTCTCTCTGTTTCAGATCTACCTCTGTGTTTCAGTGATTCAGATCTTTCTCTGTGTTTCAGTGACTCAGATCTCTCTCTCTCTCTGTTTCAGATCTACCTCTGTGTTTCAGTGATTCAGATCTCTCTGTTTCAATGATTCATATCTCTCTCTCTGTTTCAGATGTCTCTCTCTGTTTCAGTGATTCAGTAGACAGTGATATAGTCTTCGACATTGTCAAGTGCTGCCTTCATGTGAAATGCTTGAATGAGATGTATGAACTGATATTTGTTTTTATTTACGGAGACTATAGGTAAACAATATCAGTCTTCTTTCAAATTAATCTTACTGTAATTAAAATATCAAACTGCTCTGTGTGGCTTAAAAATAGGTCATTAAAATAGAAATGAATAAATTCAGTATCCACAACATCAACAGTTCAGTTTGACTCTAGAACAAGAGCATCCGTTACATTAAAGCTAGAAGTACTTAGCCTCTTAGCGCTAGGGGTCAGAATGTTTAATTTTTTTAAAATAACGTGCCCAACGTAAACTGACATTTTCTCTGGCCCAGATCGTAGAATATGCATACAATTTACAGATTAGGATAGAAAACACTCCAAAGTTTCCAAAACTGTCAAAGTATTGTCTGTGAGTATAACAATACTTATTCTGCATGCGAAAACCTGAGAAAATGTAACCCGGAAGTGATATATATATATTTTTTATCTGTGTTTCCTGGCCCGTCTATCCTCCATTTAAAGGGGTATCAAACAGATTCCTTTTCCAATGGCTTCCTCAGGCTGTGACCAGGCTTTAGACAGTTTCAGGCTTTTATTTTGAAAAATGAACGAGTTTTTTCAAAACTAGTCAAGTGTCCTCCGAATAGTTCCTGTGCGCGCGAGAGGAGCTCCCCATTTTCCGTTTGTCTCTTATTGAATAGGTAATGGTCCGGTTGAAATATTATCGATTATGTTTGTTAAAAAAAACCTGAGGATTGATTATAAAAAACATTTGACATGTTTCTACGACCATTACAGATACTTTTTGGAATTTGTCGAACGGAACACGACTTTGAATTTCTGAGCATAATGCGCAACCCAAATGGCATTTTTTTGTGATAAAAGTAATATTTATCGAACAAAAAGAACATTTGTTGCGTAACTGGGAGTCTCGTGAGTGGAAACAGCTGAAGATTATCAAAGGTAAGCGATTCATTTCATTGCCTTTCTGACTTTCGTGACCAAGCTAACCAAGCTAATATAAGGCTAGCTTGTTGTAGCATTGAAAGCTACACTCACAAAAGCTTGGATTTCTTTCGCTGTAAAGTATATTTTCAAAATCTGACACGATAGATGGATTAACAACAAGCTAAGCTGTGTTTTGCTATATTTCACTTGTGATTGCATGATTATAAATATTTTTAGTAATATTTTTGCATTTGGCTCCCTGCAATTCTAGGGGTTGTTTAGGAAAGTGATCCCGTAAAAGGGATCCGTAGCTGAGCGAAGTTAACCTTTCTAACAACCTCCCTGTCAGAGGACACATAGAAATAATGTTTGTGGAGCCTCCCCCAGCCTAATAAATTTGAGCAGAGCCCTCACCGTTCGAAAGCAAATCTCTTTGTATCCGAATCAAAACTACAACATAATAGAAATGATCCAACCCAAATTCAGAATGACAGTCCTTACTTTGAGACGATGACTTGAAGTCCTGCTTCTCAACTTGGCACACAGCATCCCGGATAGAATGTATATTTGTAAACAGAACCGTTTATTGTCGTTAACCTTTCATTGCTACCCATCCCGGATCCGGGAGCATCCTCATCAAAAAAGCTGACTAGCATAGCTTAGAATAACGCGACAGGGATATCATATAATATAATTTTCATGAAATCACAAGTCCAATACAGCAAATGAAAGATAAACATTTTGTGAATCCAGCCATCATTTCCGATTTTTTAAATGTTTTACAGCGAAAACACAATATGTATTTCTATTAGCTAACCACAATAGCAAAAGACTCAAGATATTTTCAAAGATATTTTCACCATTTTTCTACCGCATAGGTAGCTATCACAAAACCGACCAAATAGAGATATAATTAGTCACTAACCAAGAAACAACTTCATCAGATGACAGTCTTATAACATGTTATAAAATAAATGTATGTTTTGTTCGAAAATGTGCATATTTGAGGTATAAATCATAGTTGCAGCTACCATCTAAAATATCACCAAAGCAGCCAGAATAATTACAGAGAGCAACGTGAAATACCTAAATACTCATCATAAAACATTTATGAAAAATACATGGTGTACAGCAAATGAAAGATAAACATCTTGTGAATCCAGCCAATATTTCCGATTTTGTAAGTGTTTTACAGCGAAAACACAATATAGCATTATATTAGCTTACCACAATAGCCAAACACACAAATGCATTTATTAGCAGCAAAAGGTAGCGATCGCAAAAACCAGCAAAATATATAAAATGAATCACTAACCTTGACCTACTTCATCAGATGACAGTCCTATAACATCAGGTTATACAATACACTTATGTTTTGTTCGAACATTTGCATATTTAGAGCTGCAAACCGTGGTTATACATTGTGAATATGTAGCATCGATTCACCAAATTGTCCGGAGCTATTTTGGACACTCACCTAATCTGACCAAAGAACTCATCATAAACTTTACTAAAAAATACATGTTGGACAGCAAATGAAAGATACACTAGTTCTTAACAGAAGTTCTTCTACAGAGCTATCAGTGCATTCAACTAACATGGGTACGTACAAAACACAACCTGAACACTGTTCACAACAGTAACTAACGTAGGTAGATACAACCTGAACACTGTTCACAACAGTAACTAACGTAGGTAGGTACAAAACACAACCTGAACACTGTTCACAACAGTAACTAACGTAGGTAGATACAACCTGAACACTGTTCACAACAGTAACTAACGTAGGTAGATACAACCTGAACACTGTTCACAACAGTAACTAACGTAGGTAGATACAACCTGAACACTGTTCACAACAGTAACTAACGTAGGTAGATACAACCTGAACACTGTTCACAACAGTAACTAACGTAGGTAGATACAACCTGAACACTGTTCACAACAGTAACTAACGTAGGTAGATACAACCTGAACACTGTTCACAACAGTAACTAACGTAGGTAGATACAAAACACAACCTGAACACTGTTCACAACAGTAACTAACGTAGGTAGGTACAACCTGAACACTGTTCACAACAGTAACTAACGTAGGTAGATACAACCTGAACACTGTTCACAACAGTAACTAACGTGGGTAGGTACAACCTGGACACTGTTCACAACAGTAACTAACGTAGGTAGGTACAACCTGAACACTGTTCACAACAGTAACTAACGTAGGTAGATACAACCTGAACACTGTTCACAACAGTAACTAACGTAGGTAGGTACAACCTGAACACTGTTCACAACAGTAACTAACGTAGGTAGATACAACCTGAACACTGTTCACAACAGTAACTAATGTAGGTAGGTACAAAACACAACCTGAACTCTGTTCACAACAGTAACTAACGTAGGTAGATACAACCTGAACACTGTTCACAACAGTAACTAACGTGGGTAGGTACAACCTGGACACTGTTCACAACAGTAACTAACGTAGGTAGGTACAACCTGAACACTGTTCACAACAGTAACTAACGTAGGTAGATACAACCTGAACACTGTTCACAACAGTAACTAACGTAGGTAGATACAACCTGAACACTGTTCACAACAGTAACTAACGTAGGTAGGTACAACCTGAACACTGTTCACAACAGTAACTAACGTAGGTAGATACAACCTGAACACTGTTCACAACAGTAACTAACGTAGGTAGATACAACCTGAACACTGTTCACAACAGTAACTAACGTAGGTAGATACAACCTGAACACTGTTCACAACAGTAACTAACGTAGGTAGATACAACCTGAACACTGTTCACAACAGTAACTAACGTAGGTAGATACAACCTGAACACTGTTCACAACAGTAACTAACGTAGGTAGATACAACCTGAACACTGTTCACAACAGTAACTAACGTAGGTAGAAACAACCTGAACACTGTTCACAACAGTAACTAACGTAGGTAGGTACAACCTGAACACTGTTCACAACAGTAACTAACGTAGGTAGATACAACCTGAACACTGTTCACAACAGTAACTAACGTAGGTAGATACAAAACACAACCTGAACACTGTTCACAACAGTAACTAACGTAGGTAGATACAACCTGAACACTGTTCACAACAGTAACTAACGTAGGTAGATACAACCTGAACACTGTTCACAACAGTAACTAACGTGGGTAGGTACAACCTGGACACTGTTCACAACAGTAACTAACGTAGGTAGGTACAACCTGAACACTGTTCACAACAGTAACTAACGTAGGTAGATACAACCTGAACACTGTTCACAACAGTAACTAACGTAGGTAGATACAACCTGAACACTGTTCACAACAGTAACTAACGTAGGTAGATACAACCTGAACACTGTTCACAACAGTAACTAACGTAGGTAGATACAACCTGAACACTGTTCACAACAGTAACTAACGTAGGTAGATACAAAACACAACCTGAACACTGTTCACAACAGTAACTAACGTAGGTAGATACAACCTGAACACTGTTCACAACAGTAACTAACGTAGGTAGATACAACCTGAACACTGTTCACAACAGTAACTAACGTAGGTAGATACAACCTGAACACTGTTCACAACAGTAACTAACGTAGGTAGATACAACCTGAACACTGTTCACAACAGTAACTAACGTAGGTAGAAACAACCTGAACACTGTTCACAACAGTAACTAACGTAGGTAGGTACAACCTGAACACTGTTCACAACAGTAACTAACGTAGGTAGATACAACCTGAACACTGTTCACAACAGTAACTAACGTAGGTAGGTACAAAACACAACCTGAACACTGTTCACAACAGTAACTAACGTAGGTAGATACAACCTGAACACTGTTCACAACAGTAACTAACGTGGGTAGGTACAACCTGGACACTGTTCACAACAGTAACTAACGTAGGTAGGTACAACCTGAACACTGTTCACAACAGTAACTAACGTAGGTAGATACAACCTGAACACTGTTCACAACAGTAACTAACGTAGGTAGGTACAACCTGAACACTGTTCACAACAGTAACTAACGTAGGTAGATACAACCTGAACACTGTTCACAACAGTAACTAACGTAGGTAGAAACAACCTGAACACTGTTCACAACAGTAACTAACGTAGGTAGAAACAACCTGAACACTGTTCACAACAGTAACTAACGTAGGTAGAAACAAAACACAACCTGAACACTGTTCACAACAGTAACTAACGTAGGTAGATACAAAACACAACCTGAACACTGTTCAGGTACAATAAGTGAGACCTTCTTCCAAAATAACAGTCTACGTTGCTTGAACCCGTGATAATCCCAAGTATCAAATAAAATTCTACAACTAGGCCAACTGTAATAGCTGTAATAGCTGTTATCCGGAGATAAACCAAGCGAAAGGGTGTACTGTACTGTGTACAACGTTGTGTTTCCTTTCCTCTCTGGTCTTTGGCACACAGTGTAGAAGACACATTAGCATGAGAATAGCTTCCACATGAAGGGACAGACCATCTGTCTGTCATCATCAAATATTTAAGATGTTTCAGATCAGTACCTCACATTTAGACCATCAAAACAGGAGAGAACTTCTTCTGTTCCTCTCAAGAGCTTCTTGCCATTACGCTCAAATGAACAACCAACCTGGTTTCTAAAAACAGATGAAGCAACACCTCATGGCACAAAACCTCTCCCCCATTTGACCTTGATGTGTGTACAGTTGTAGTCTGAACTTTAGGTTGGAGTCATTAAAACTCGTTTTTCAACCACTCCACACATTTTTTGTTAGTTAACAAACTACAGTTTTGTCAAGTCGGTTAGGACATCTACTTTGTGAATGACACAAGTTATTTTTCCAACAATTGTTTACAGACAGATTATTTCACTTATAATTCACTGTATCACAATTTCAGTGGGTCAGAAGTGTACATACACTAAGTTGACTGTGCCTTTAAACAGCTTGGAAAAGTCCATAAAATGATGTCATGGCTTTAGAAGCTTCTGATAGGCTAATTGACGTCATTTGAGTCAATTGGAAGTGTACCTGTGAAAGCATTTCAAGGCCTACCTTCTAACTCTGTGCCTCCTTGCTTGACATCATGGGAAAATCAAAAGAAATCAGCCAAGACCTCAGAAAAACAAACAATAGTACGCAAGTATAAACACCATGGGACCACGCAGCCATCATACCGCTCAGGAAGGAGGCGCGTTCTGTCTCCGAGATGAACATACTTTGGTGAGAAAAGTTCAGAACAATCCCAGAACAACAGCAAAGGCCTACAAACCTGACTCAGTTACACCAGCTCTGTCAGGAGGAATGGGCCAAAATTCACCCAACTTATTGTGGGAAGCTTGTGGAAGGCTACCCGAAACGTTTGACCCAAGTTAAATTATTTAAAGGCAATGCTACCAAATACTACTTGACTGTATGTAAACTTCTGACCCACTGGGAATGTGATGAAAGAAATAAAAGCTGAAAGAAATAAATCTCTCTACTATTATTCTGACAATTCACATTCTTAAAATAAAGTGGTGATGCTAACTGACCTAAGACAGGGAATGTTTAATAGGATTTAATGTCAGGAATTGTGAAAAACTGAGTTCAAATGTATTTGGCTACGGTGTACGTAAACTTCCGTCTTCAACTGTATGTATTGATATGTAGATGTCACGGCTGTGAAAAGAAGTAGACCAAGGTGTAGCGTGGTGAACGTACATTTTATTTTTATTAGATAAAAATGACGCCGAACAAAACAATAAACACTACAAACACAAACCGTGAAGCTCAAGGCCCTGAACAAAGTCAACAACTACACCAACTACCCACCAAGAACAGTGGGGAAAAAGCTACCTAAGTATGGTTCCCAATCAGAGACAACGATAGACAGCTGTCCCTGATTGAGAACCATACCTGGCCAAAACATAGAAATAGAAAATCATAGAAACACAAAACATAGAATGCCCACCCCAACTCACGCCCTGACCAAACCAAAATAGAGACATAAAAAGGATCTCTAAGGTCAGGGCGTGACAGTAGGCTATGTTTGGCGTTTTTAAATGTATGTAGTTCTGTCCTTGAGCTGTTGTCTATTAATGTTCTGTATGATGTCATTATGTTTTGTGTGGACCCCAGCAAGAGTAGCTGCAGCTTTTGCAACAGCTAATGGAGATCCTAATAAAATATCTCCCCAAAAAATACCAGACATCCCATAATTTCTCTGAGTGTCGTTGAAAAGTGTGTCATACTGTAATGGCAGAGATATTGATAATAAGCACTATTGGTTTATTTGTTTATTCAGAACCCCATTAACTGCTGCTTCAGTAGCTTTTGCCAAGTTATTGATTAATGTTATTCCTGGGGAATATTATTGATTAATGTTATTCCTGTTATTCCTGGGGTCCACACAAACATAAAGAATGAAAAGTAACAATACACTGATAGACAAGGACAGTCACACACATTTTACAATATGCAAAAAATACAGCTAAAGAATAATGTGTGTTTGTGTGTGTGTGTGTGTGTGTGTGTGTGTGTGTGTGTGTGTGTGTGTGTGTGTGTGTGTGTGTGTGTGTGTGTGTGTGTGTGTGTGTGTGTGTGTGTGTGTGTGTGTGTGTGTGTGTGTGTGTGTGTGTGCCATTTCACAGTCCTTATTGTGCCATCTTGTGGGGTATGTACCCTCAGACGAACCATCAAACAGGCAAAGCGTCAATACAGGATTAAGATTGAATCCTACTACACCGGCTCTGACACTTGTCGGATGTGGCAGGGCTCAAAGGGAAACCCAGCTGTGAGCTGCCCAGTGAGCAAAATGCCTTTTATGCTCACTCCGGGGCAAGCAACACTGAAGCATGAATGAGACCGCCAGATGTTCTGGACGACTGTGTCATAACGCTCTCTGTAGCCGACGTGAGTAAAACCTTTAAACAGGTCAACATTCACAAAGCTACGGGCCAGACCGATGATTACCAGGACATGTACTCAAATCATGCGCGGACCAACTGGGAAGTGTTTTCACTGACATTTTCAACCTCTTCCTGACTGCTGATCCTCAACACTGTGTCCCTTTAGGGGTGGGTGCTCAGTTCCCTTCTGTACTCCCTGTTCACCTCCCTGTACTCGCCTGATTACCGACAACGATGAGACAGCGAGGAAGTCAGAGACCAACCTCTCCCTCAATGTGAGCAAGACAAAGGAGCTGATTGTGGACTACAGGAAAAGGTGTGCCGAACAGGCCCCCAATAATATCTGCATTGTATCTATATTGTTTTCGGCGCATGTGACAAATAAAGTTTGATTTAATTTATAAAAAATTTTAAGGTTGTTGCTGTTTGCTTGAGTTGTTGGAAATGGAAGGAAATACCATGCGTTCATGGCTCTGTCTAATAATTTGCATTGCCGGGAACTTGTTCTGGACTGAGAAGAGACTCCACAATCATCTCCTTTGTTTTGTTGACGTTGAGTGTGAGGTTATTTTCCTGACACCACACTCCGAGGGCCTTCACCTCCTCCATGTAGGCCGTCTCGTTGTTGTTGGTAATCAAGCCTACCACTGTAGTGTCGTCTGCAAACTTGATGATTGAGTTGGAGGCGTGCATGGCCACGCAGTCATGGGTGAACAGGGAGTACAGGAGATGGCTGAGAACTCACCCTTGTGGGGCCCCAGTGTTGAGGATCAGCGTGGTGGAGATGTTGTTTCCTGCCCTCACCACCTGGGAGCGGCCCGTCAGAAAGTCCAGGAACTATTTGCACAGTGCAGTGTCGAGACCCAGGGTCTCGAGCTTAATGACGAGTTTGGAGGGTACTATGGTGTTAAATGTTGAGCTGTAATCGATGAACAGCATTCTTACATAGGTATTCCTCTTGTCCAGATGGAATAGGGCAGTGTGCAGTGTGATTGCGATTGCGTCATATGTGGACCTATTGGGGCAGTAAGCAAATTGGAGTGGGTCTAGGATGTCAGGTAGGGTGAGGTGATATGGTCCTTAAATAGTCTCTCAAAGCACTTCATGATGACGGAAGTGAGTGCTACGGGGCGATAGTCGTTTAGCTCAGTTACCTTAGCTTTCTTGGGAACAGGAACAATGGTGGCCCTCTTGAAGCATGTGGGAACAGCAGACTGGGATAAGGTTTGATTGAATATGTCCGTAAACACACCAGCCAGCTGGTCTGCGCATGCTCTGAGGACACGGCAAAGGATGACATCTGGGAAGGCAGCCTTGTGAGGGTTAACACGTTTAAATGTTTTACTCACGTTGGCTGCGGTGAAGGAGAGCCAGCAGGTTTTGGTAGTGGGCCGTGTCAGCGGCACTGTATTGTCCTCAAAGCGAGCAAAGAAGTTGTTTAGTTTGTCTGGGAGCAAGACATCGGTGTCCGCGACAGGTCCTGGTTTTCTTTCTGTAATCCGTGATTGACTGTAGACCCTGCCACATACGTCTCGTGTCTGAGCCGTTGAATTGCGACTCTACTTTGTCTCTATAGTGAAGCTTAGCTTGTTTGATTGCCTTGCGGAGAGAATAGCTACACTGTTTGTATTCGGTCATGTTTCCGGTCACTTTGCCATGATTAAAAGCAGTGGTTAGTTTCAGTTTTGCGCGAATGCTGCCATCAATCCATGGTTTTTGGTTGGGGAAGGTTTTAATAGTCACCGTGGTGACATCACCGGTGCACTTGTTAATAAACTCGCTCACCGAATCAGCGTATACCTCAGTGGTGTTGTCCGATGCTGTCCAGGACATATCCCAGTCCACGTGATTGAAGCAATCTTGACGCATGGAATCAGATTGGTCAGACCAGCGTTGAACAGACCTGAGCACGGGCGTTTCCTGTTTTAGTTTCTGTCTATAGGCTGGGAGCAACAAGATGGAGTCGTGGTCAGATTTGACGAAAGGAGGACGAGGGAGGGCTTTGTATGCGTCGCAGAAGTTAGTGTAGCAATGATCCAGAATTTTGCTAGCCCGGGTCGCGCATTCGATATGCTGATAAAATTTAGGGAGTCTTGTTTTCAGATTAGCCTTGTTGAAATCCCCAGCTAAAATAAATGCAGCCTCAGAATATGTGGTTTTCAGTTTACATAGAGTCCAATGAAGTTCTTTCAGGGCCGTCGAGGTGTCTGCTTTGGAGGGGATATACAAGGCTGTGATTAAAATCGAAGAGAATTCTCTTGGTAGATAATGCGGTCGGCATTTGATTGTAAGGAATTCGAGGTCAGCCGAACAAAAGGACTTGAGTTCCTGTATGTTGTTATGATCACACCACGACTCGTTAATCATAAGGCATACACCCCCGCCCTTCTTCTTACCAGAGAGATGTTTGTTTCTGTCGCCGCGATGCGTGAAGAAACCGGGTGGCTGTACCGACTCTGATAACGTATCCCGAGTGAGCCATGTTTCCGTGATGGCGCCGACAGAGTTGGTCGCCTTGCTACGCGTTCTTAGGAATCTATGCAGTATTTTGTTTTTTTTATGTATAATTTCTTACACTGTTACCCCAGGAAATCTCAAGTCTTGTTACCACCACCCAGAACAATGGATCTGATCCCAGTAGGCGACCCAAAACAACGGCGCCGCAGAAGCGGCAGACGGAGCGATCTTCTGGTCAGGCTCCGTAGACAGGCACATCGCTCACCGCTCCCGAGTATACTACTTGCCAATGTCCAGTCGCTTGACAACAAGGTAGATGAAATTCGAGCACAATAACTGTTCATCGGGAGCTTCATGAAATGGGTTTCCATGGCAGAGCAGCAGCACACAAGCCTAAGATCACAATGTGCAATGCTTCGGCTGGAGTGGTGTAAAGCTCACCGCCATTGGACTCTGGAGCAATGGCAACGTGCTCTCTGAAGTGATGAATCATGCTTCACCATCTGTCAGTCCGACTTACGAATCTGTGTTTGGCGGATGCTAGGAGAATGCTAACTGCCCCAATGCATAGTGCCAACTGTAAAGTTTGGTGGAAGAGGAATAATTGTCTGGGGCTGTTTTTCATGGTCCGGACTAGGCCCCTTCGTTCCAGTGAAGGAAAATCTTAACGTTACAGCATGCAATGACATTCTAGACAATTCTGTGCTTCCAACTTTGTGCCAACAGTTTGGGGAAGGCCTTTCCTGTTTCAGCATGACAATGCCCCCATGCATAAAGCGAGGTCCATACAGAAATGGTTTGTCGAGATCGGTGTGGAAGAACATGACTGGCCTGCACAGATCCCTGACCTCAACCCCATTGAACACCTTTGGGATGAATTGGAACGGCGACTGTGAGCCAGGCCTAATCACCCAACATCAGTGCCCGACCTCTCTAATGCTCTTGTGACTGAATGGAAAGCAAGTCCCCGCAGCAATGTTCCAACAATCTAGTGGAAAGCCTTCCCAGAAGAGTGGAGGCTGTTATAGCATCAAAGGGGGGGACCAACTCCATATTAATGACCATGATTTTGGAATAAGATGTTTGACATACTTTTGATCAGGTAGTTTATTTTATAACAAACATACCCCTCCCCTTCTTCACAACAACTTTGTCAATATGACTTGAGCATCCAGTGTTAGATCTAGGAGTTCAGCTTCCTCAACTGGCTCAATGGTCACCCCATTTATACACAACTACAGTTGAGGTTTAGGTCTTACAGAATGTTTTTAACCAAATACAATGCTTTTAGATAGAGATGTATTCGTTATTAATCACCCATACTGAAACTGACTGTAACTCTTTATCTAGACGTTTTAATGAGCTCACTGGCTTTGGCTGCCAACATGTAGAGTGGGGAATCATCATAGCCATTCTAGCTTTGTGTAAGACCAGTAGCAAATCATTTGTAAAAATAGAGAAGAGACAAGAGTAACGGCCCAAGGCAACTGCACTTAGGGAAACCACAATGTACATATCTGATGTTAGAGAAGCTTCCATTGAAGAACACTCTCTGGGTTCTATTGGAGAAATAACTCTCCAACCATGTGATGGCAGGT
Source organism: Salvelinus alpinus (assembly GCF_045679555.1). NCBI lineage: Eukaryota > Metazoa > Chordata > Actinopteri > Salmoniformes > Salmonidae > Salvelinus > Salvelinus alpinus. The sequence goes on from NC_092087.1 coordinate 6,027,809, forward strand.
GATGTAAAGCGATAGCAAGTGAGTTTTTTTTTTCAATAACAATTTGTGATCAATAACATCAAAGACTGCACTCAATAACAGCTCCAACTATCATCTTATCATCCATTTCTTTTAACCAGTCATCAGTCATCTGAATCAATGCAGATCAAGTCGAGTGCACTTCTCAATATCCCTGCTAAAGGCAGTAGGTAACAAGTTCTCTGAAAATAGCATCTCCATCCTTTTACTAAGAACAGGTAGCATACTGATTGGGTGGCTCTTAGTCAGCAAAGGGTGTTTTACTATTTTTAGGCAGTAGAATGACTTTAGCTTCCTTCCACGGCTGTGGACACACACACTCCTTTAGGCTTTTGTTAAAGCTATTGCAAATAGGTCTGGCAATACAGTCTGCTACCATTCTCAATAGTTTCCCACCAAGGTTTTCTATACCTTGTGGCTTATTATTATTGATGGATAATAATAGTTAATCCAGGGCCTCCCGAGTGGTGCAGCGGTCTAAGGCACCTGCATCGCAGTGCTGAGGCGACACTACAGCCTCGGGTTTGAACCAAGGTCGGCCTTGAACGTGAGCCCCATAGGGTAACTCACAATTGGCTCAGCGTCGCCTTGGTTAGGGGAGGGTTTGGCTGGGGGGATTTCCTTGGTTCATCGTGCTCTAGTGACTCCTTGTGGCGGGCCAGGTGCCTGCAAGCTGACCCGGTCGTCAGTTTCATCCGACACATTGGTGGGTTAAGCGAGCAGTGTGTTGTGAAGCAGAACGGCTTGGCGGGTCATGTTTTGAAGGAAGCATGACTCGACCTTCGCTTCTCCTGAGCCCATTGAGGAATTGCAGCGATGAGACGAGATCTTAAAAACCAATTGGATATAACAAAAGTGGGGAGAAAAAGGGGGGGGAAATCTGTTGTTTTTCCACCTCTTCCTCTTGACCAATTTCAAAACAAAATCTCTTTCATTATTAGATGTTTAAAAAAAATAATTGTTCACTGTTCAATGTTGCATTTCAATTCTGAGTTTTTCCACTATAATAATATATATTTTTTTAAATGAATGAATATTATATGAATAATATTACGACACAGATCATACATGTAACGTTAGCGAGCCAGCTAACTTCAGCTAGCTAGCTAACAGTACACTTTAACTTGAAATAAAAACAACTTTCTGACTACATTTGAAATTTACGTTACATTTACGTTACATTTAAGTTACATTTACGTTACATTTACGTTCAAATGTCCCTCCTGTGAAGTAGTGACCCGCGACATACGTCTCGCTTGATAGTTAGCAGCTAGGCTGGCAGCTTTCGCCAAGCAACTAAGGCTAACAGCGTTGCGGGATCCAAATTAAACAGGTAGGCTAGTAAACAGGAAAAACTTTTTCCAGAAACATTCAAAACAAACAAACCGAGCTCTCTCTCTCGTTCAGCATGCGTCGTGTTCTGATGACGTGCGAGTTGGTGTGTGTCTCAGCAAAACATTAATGGAAAATGTATTCACATATATTCACATATAGTCATCAGACTGATCATTTAATGACTTGCAAGGTACAGTAAGGTAAGTGTTTAGTCAAATAGCAAATACAGTATTGGTCCACAATTAAATATGTTATCAAAGGAAAGTTGTGAAAAAGTGATAATTCTTTAATGTGTGTGTTCCTTTCGGGAAATGTGTCTTAAATCTCAACGAAACAGCACAGCGTCACCAATAGGTGCAGAAATACATACACCACAAGCAACACCAACAGCAGACACAAGTCTTACTGCAACAGCTTTCTGACCTCTAACAGATGTCTGACTCCTCCACATTCTCTAATAGATGTCTGACTCCTCCACATTCTCTAATAGATGTCTGACTCCTCCACATTCTCTAATAGATGTCTGATTCCTCCACATTCTCTAATAGATGTCTGACTCCTCCACATTCTCTAATAGATGTCTGTTTCCTCCACATTCTCTAATAGATGTCTGACTCCTCCACATTCTCTAATAGATGTCTGACTCCTCCACATTCTCTAATAGATGTCTGACTCCTCCACATTCTCTAATAGATGTCTGACTCCTCCACATTCTCTAATAGATGTCTGACTCCTCCACATTCTCTAATAGATGTCTGACTCCTCCACATTCTCTAATAGATGTCTGACTCCTCCACATTCTCTAATAGATGTCTGACTCCTTCACATTCTCTAATAGATGTCTGACTCCTCCACATTCTCTAATAGATGTCTGACTCCTCCACATTCTCTAATAGATGTCTGATTCCTCCACATTCTCTAATAGATGTCTGACTCCTCCACATTCTCTAATAGATGTCTGACTCCTCCACATTCTCTAATAGATGTCTGATTCCTCCACATTCTCTAATAGATGTCTGTTTCCTCCACATTCTCTAATAGATGTCTGACTCCTCCACATTCTCTAATATATGTCTGACTCCTCCACATTCTCTAATAGATATCTGACTCCTCCACATTCTCTAATAGATGTCTGATTCCTCCACATTCTCTAATAGATGTCTGTTTCCTCCACATTCTCTAATAGATGTCTGACTCCTCCACATTCTCTAATAGATGTCTGACACATTCTCTAATAGATGTCTGACACATTCTCTAATAGATGTCTGACTCCTCCACATTCTCTAATATATGTCTGACTCCTCCACATTCTCTAATAGATGTCTGATTCCTCCACATTCTCTAATAGATGTCTGACTCCTCCACATTCTCTAATAGATGTCTGATTCCTCCACATTCTCTAATAGATGTCTGACTCCTCCACATTCTCTAATAGATGTCTGATTCCTCCACATTCTCTAACAGATGTCTGACTCCTCCACATTCTCTAATAGATGTCTGACTCCTCCACATTCTCTAATAGATGTCTGTTTCCTCCACATTCTCTAATAGATGTCTGTTACCTCCACATTCTCTAATAGATGTCTGTTTCCTCCACATTCTCTAATAGATGTCTGTTACCTCCACATTCTCTAATATATGTCTGACTCCTCCACATTCTCTAATAGATGTCTGACTCCTCCACATTCTCTAATAGATGTCTGACTCCTCCACATTCTCTAATAGATGTCTGACTCCTCCACATTCTCTAATAGATGTCTGTTTCCTCCACATTCTCTAATAGATGTCTGTTACCTCCACATTCTCTAATAGATGTCTGATTCCTCCACATTCTCTAATAGATGTCTGACTCCTCCACATTCTCTAATAGATGTCTGACTCCTCCACATTCTCTAATAGATGTCTGGCTCCTCCACATTCTCTAATAGATGTCTGATTCCTCCACATTCTCTAATAGATGTCTGATTCCTCCACATTCTCTAATAGATGTCTGACTCCTCCACATTCTCTAATAGATGTCTGACTCCTCCACATTCTCTAATAGATATCTGACTCCTCCACATTCTCTAATAGATGTCTGGCTCCTCCACATTCTCTAATAGATGTCTGACTCCTCCACATTCTCTAATAGATGTCTGATTCCTCCACATTCTCTAATAGATGTCTGACTCCTCCACATTCTCTAATAGATGTCTGATTCCTCCACATTCTCTAATAGATGTCTGACTCCTCCACATTCTCTAATAGATGTCTGTTTCCTCCACATTCTCTAATAGATGTCTGACTCCTCCACATTCTCTAATAGATGTCTGTTTCCTCCACATTCTCTAATAGATGTCTGTTTCCTCCACATTCTCTAATAGATGTCTGTTTCCTCCACATTCTCTAATAGATGTCTGACTCCTCCACATTCTCTAATAGATGTCTGACTCCTCCACATTCTCTAATAGATGTCTGATTCCTCCACATTCTCTAATAGATGTCTGACTCCTCCACATTCTCTAATAGATGTCTGTTTCCTCCACATTCTCTAATATATGTCTGACTCCTCCACATTCTCTAATAGATGTCTGACTCCTCCACATTCTCTAATAGATGTCTGACTCCTCCACATTCTCTAACAGATGTCTGACTCCTCCACATTCTCTAATAGATGTCTGATTCCTCCACATTCTCTAATAGATGTCTGACTCCTCCACATTCTCTAATAGATGTCTGACTCCTCCACATTCTCTAATAGATGTCTGACTCCTCCACATTCTCTAATAGATGTCTGATTCCTCCACATTCTCTAATAGATGTCTGTTTCCTCCACATTCTCTAATAGATGTCTGACTCCTCCACATTCTCTAATAGATGTCTGATTCCTCCACATTCTCTAATAGATGTCTGACTCCGTCACATTCTCTAATAGATGTCTGTTTCCTCCACATTCTCTAATAGATGTCTGTTTCCTCCACATTCTCTAATAGATGTCTGACTCCTCCACATTCTCTAATAGATGTCTGTTTCCTCCACATTCTCTAATAGATGTCTGTTACCTCCACATTCTCTAATAGATGTCTGACTCCTCCACATTCTCTAATAGATGTCTGACTCCTCCACATTCTCTAATAGATGTCTGACTCCTCCACATTCTCTAATAGATGTCTGACTCCTCCACATTCTCTAATAGATATCTGTTTCCTCCACATTCTCTAATAGATGTCTGTTACCTCCACATTCTCTAATAGATGTCTGACTCCTCCACATTCTCTAATAGATGTCTGACTCCTCCACATTCTCTAATAGATGTCTGACTCCTCCACATTCTCTAATAGATGTCTGATTCCTCCACATTCTCTAATAGATGTCTGTTTCCCCCACATTCTCTAATAGATGTCTGTTTCCTCCACATTCTCTAATAGATGTCTGACTCCTCCACATTCTCTAATAGATGTCTGACTCCTCCACATTCTCTAATAGATGTCTGATTCCTCCACATTCTCTAATAGATGTCTGACTCCGTCACATTCTCTAATAGATGTCTGACTCCTACACATTCTCTAATAGATGTCTGACTCCTCCACATTCTCTAATAGATGTCTGATTCCTCCACATTCTCTAATAGATGTCTGTTTCCTCCACATTCTCTAATAGATGTCTGACTCCTCCACATTCTCTAATAGATGTCTGATTCCTTCACATTCTCTAATAGATGTCTGTTTCCTCCACATTCTCTAATAGATGTCTGACTCCTCCACATTCTCTAATAGATGTCTGACTCCTCCACATTCTCTAATAGATGTCTGACTCCTTCACATTCTCTAATAGATGTCTGACTCCTCCACATTCTCTAATAGATGTCTGACTCCTCCACATTCTCTAATAGATGTCTGATTCCTCCACATTCTCTAATAGATGTCTGTTTCCTCCACATTCTCTAATAGATGTCTGACTCCTCCACATTCTCTAATAGATGTCTGACTCCTCCACATTCTCTAATAGATGTCTGATTCCTCCACATTCTCTAATAGATGTCTGACTCCTCCACATTCTCTAATAGATGTCTGACTCCTCCACATTCTCTAATAGATGTCTGACTCCTCCACATTCTCTAATAGATGTCTGACTCCTCCACATTCTCTAATAGATGTCTGACTCCTCCACATTCTCTAATAGATGTCTGACTCCTCCACATTCTCTAATAGATGTCTGACTCCTCCACATTCTCTAATAGATGTCTGTTTCCTCCACATTCTCTAATAGATGTCTGACTCCTCCACATTCTCTAATAGATGTCTGACTCCTCCACATTCTCTAATAGATGTCTGATTCCTCCACATTCTCTAATAGATGTCTGTCTCCTCCACATTCTCTAATAGATGTCTGACTCCTCCACATTCTCTAATAGATGTCTGTTTCCTCCACATTCTCTAATAGATGTCTGACTCCTCCACATTCTCTAATAGATGTCTGACTCCTCCATATTCTCTAATAGATGTCTGTTTCCTCCACATTCTCTAATAGATGTCTGACTCCTCCACATTCTCTAATAGATGTCTGATTCCTCCACATTCTCTAATAGATGTCTGTTTCCTCCACATTCTCTAATAGATGTCTGACTCCTCCACATTCTCTAATAGATGTCTGATTCCTCCACATTCTCTAATAGATGTCTGACTCCGTCACATTCTCTAATAGATGTCTGACTCCTACACATTCTCTAATAGATGTCTGACTCCTCCACATTCTCTAATAGATGTCTGACTCCTCCACATTCTCTAATAGATGTCTGACTCCTCCACATTCTCTAATAGATGTCTGACTCCTCCACATTCTCTAATAGATGTCTGACTCCTACACATTCTCTAATAGATGTCTGACTCCTCCACATTCTCTAATAGATGTCTGACTCCGTCACATTCTCTAATAGATGTCTGACTCCTACACATTCTCTAATAGATGTCTGACTCCTCCACATTCTCTAATAGATGTCTGACTCCTCCACATTCTCTAATAGATGTCTGACTCCTCCACATTCTCTAATAGATGTCTGACTCCTCCACATTCTCTAATAGATGTCTGACTCCTCCACATTCTCTAATAGATGTCTGTTTCCTCCACATTCTCTAATAGATGTCTGACTCCTCCACATTCTCTAATAGATGTCTGTTTCCTCCACATTCTCTAATAGATGTCTGTTTCCTCCACATTCTCTAATAGATGTCTGTTTCCTCCACATTCTCTAATAGATGTCTGACTCCTCCACATTCTCTAATAGATGTCTGATTCCTCCACATTCTCTAATAGATGTCTGACTCCTCCACATTCTCTAATAGATGTCTGTTTCCTCCACATTCTCTAATAGATGTCTGACTCCTCCACATTCTCTAATAGATGTCTGACACATTCTCTAATAGATGTCTGACTCCTCCACATTCTCTAATAGATGTCTGACTCCTCCACATTCTCTAATAGATGTCTGACTCCTCCACATTCTCTAATAGATGTCTGTTTCCTCCACATTCTCTAATAGATATCTGACTCCTCCACATTCTCTAATAGATGTCTGTTTCCTCCACATTCTCTAATAGATGTCTGTTACCTCCACATTCTCTAATAGATGTCTGTTTCCTCCACATTCTCTAATAGATATCTGACTCCTCCACATTCTCTAATAGATGTCTGTTTCCTCCACATTCTCTAATAGATGTCTGACTCCTCCACATTCTCTAATAGATGTCTGACTCCTCCACATTCTCTAATAGATGTCTGTTTCCTCCACATTCTCTAATAGATGTCTGACTCCTCCACATTCTCTAATAGATGTCTGACTCCTCCACATTCTCTAATAGATGTCTGACTCCTCCACATTCTCTAATAGATGTCTGTTTCCTCCACATTCTCTAATAGATATCTGACTCCTCCACATTCTCTAATAGATGTCTGACTCCTCCACATTCTCTAATAGATGTCTGTTTCCTCCACATTCTCTAATAGATATCTGACTCCTCCACATTCTCTAATAGATGTCTGACTCCTCCACATTCTCTAATAGATGTCTGATTCCTCCACATTCTCTAATAGATGTCTGACTCCTCCACATTCTCTAATAGATGTCTGACTCCTCCACATTCTCTAATAGATGTCTGACTCCTCCACATTCTCTAATAGATGTCTGACTCCTCCACATTCTCTAATAGATGTCTGTTTCCTCCACATTCTCTAATAGATGTCTGACTCCTCCACATTCTCTAATAGATGTCTGACTCCTCCACATTCTCTAATAGATGTCTGTTTCCTCCACATTCTCTAATAGATGTCTGACTCCTCCACATTCTCTAATAGATGTCTGTTTCCTCCACATTCTCTAATAGATGTCTGACTCCTCCACATTCTCTAATAGATGTCTGACTCCTCCACATTCTCTAATAGATGTCTGACTCCTCCACATTCTCTAATAGATGTCTGACTCCTCCACATTCTCTAATAGATGTCTGACTCCTCCACATTCTCTAATAGATGTCTGTTTCCTCCACATTCTCTAATAGATGTCTGACTCCTCCACATTCTCTAATAGATGTCTGTTTCCTCCACATTCTCTAATAGATGTCTGACTCCTCCACATTCTCTAATAGATGTCTGTTTCCTCCACATTCTCTAATAGATGTCTGACTCCTCCACATTCTCTAATAGATGTCTGACTCCTCCACATTCTCTAATAGATGTCTGACTCCTCCACATTCTCTAATAGATGTCTGACTCCTCCACATTCTCTAATAGATGTCTGACTCCTCCACATTCTCTAATATATGTCTGACTCCTCCACATTCTCTAATAGATGTCTGATTCCTCCACATTCTCTAATAGATGTCTGTTTCCTCCACATTCTCTAATAGATGTCTGACTCCTCCACATTCTCTAATAGATGTCTGATTCCTCCACATTCTCTAATAGATGTCTGACTCCTCCACATTCTCTAATAGATGTCTGACTCCTCCACATTCTCTAATAGATGTCTGTTTCCTCCACATTCTCTAATAGATGTCTGATTCCTCCACATTCTCTAATAGATGTCTGTTTCCTCCACATTCTCTAATAGATGTCTGACTCCTCCACATTCTCTAATAGATGTCTGATTCCTCCACATTCTCTAATAGATGTCTGACTCCTCCACATTCTCTAATAGATGTCTGACTCCTCCACATTCTCTAATAGATGTCTGTTTCCTCCACATTCTCTAATAGATGTCTGACTCCTCCACATTCTCTAATAGATGTCTGACTCCTCCACATTCTCTAATAGATGTCTGTTTCCTCCACATTCTCTAATAGATGTCTGACTCCTCCACATTCTCTAATAGATGTCTGTTTCCTCCACATTCTCTAATAGATGTCTGACTCCTCCACATTCTCTAATAGATGTCTGTTTCCTCCACATTCTCTAATAGATGTCTGACTCCTCCACATTCTCTAATAGATGTCTGTTACCTCCACATTCTCTAATAGATGTCTGACTCCTCCACATTCTCTAATAGATGTCTGACTCCTCCACATTCTCTAATAGATGTCTGACTCCTCCACATTCTCTAATAGATGTCTGTTTCCTCCACATTCTCTAATAGATGTCTGACTCCTCCACATTCTCTAATAGATGTCTGACTCCTCCACATTCTCTAATAGATGTCTGACTCCTCCACATTCTCTAATAGATGTCTGACTCCTCCACATTCTCTAATAGATGTCTGATTCCTCCACATTCTCTAATAGATGTCTGACTCCTCCACATTCTCTAATAGATGTCTGATTCCTCCACATTCTCTAATAGATGTCTGACTCCTCCACATTCTCTAATAGATGTCTGACTCCTCCACATTCTCTAATAGATGTCTGATTCCTCCACATTCTCTAATAGATGTCTGTTTCCTCCACATTCTCTAATAGATGTCTGACTCCTCCACATTCTCTAATAGATGTCTGACTCCTCCACATTCTCTAATAGATATCTGACTCCTCCACATTCTCTAATAGATGTCTGACTCCTCCACATTCTCTAATAGATGTCTGATTCCTCCACATTCTCTAATAGATGTCTGACTCCTCCACATTCTCTAATAGATGTCTGACTCCTCCACATTCTCTAATAGATGTCTGACTCCTCCACATTCTCTAATAGATGTCTGACTCCTCCACATTCTCTAATAGATGTCTGACTCCTCCACATTCTCTAATAGATGTCTGTTTCCTCCATATTCTCTAATAGATGTCTGATTCCTCCACATTCTCTAATAGATGTCTGACTCCTCCACATTCTCTAATAGATGTCTGTTTCCTCCACATTCTCTAATAGATGTCTGACTCCTCCACATTCTCTAATAGATGTCTGACTCCTCCACATTCTCTAATAGATGTCTGACTCCTCCACATTCTCTAATAGATGTCTGTTTCCTCCATATTCTCTAATAGATGTCTGACTCCTCCACATTCTCTAATAGATGTCTGATTCCTCCACATTCTCTAATAGATGTCTGACTCCTCCACATTCTCTAATAGATGTCTGATTCCTCCACATTCTCTAATAGATGTCTGTTTCCTCCACATTCTCTAATAGATGTCTGACTCCTCCACATTCTCTAATAGATGTCTGATTCCTCCACATTCTCTAATAGATGTCTGATTCCTCCACATTCTCTAATAGATGTCTGACTCCTCCACATTCTCTAATAGATGTCTGATTCCTCCACATTCTCTAATAGATGTCTGTTTCCTCCACATTCTCTAATAGATGTCTGACTCCTCCACATTCTCTAATAGATGTCTGACTCCTCCACATTCTCTAATAGATGTCTGACTCCTCCACATTCTCTAATAGATGTCTGACTCCTCCACATTCTCTAATAGATGTCTGACTCCTCCACATTCTCTAATAGATGTCTGACTCCTCCACATTCTCTAATATATGTCTGACTCCTCCACATTCTCTAATAGATGTCTGACTCCTCCACATTCTCTAATAGATGTCTGACTCCTCCACATTCTCTAATAGATGTCTGATTCCTCCACATTCTCTAATAGATGTCTGTTTCCTCCACATTCTCTAATAGATGTCTGACTCCTCCACATTCTCTAATAGATGTCTGATTCCTCCACATTCTCTAATAGATGTCTGACTCCTCCACATTCTCTAATAGATGTCTGTTTCCTCCACATTCTCTAATAGATGTCTGATTCCTCCACATTCTCTAATAGATGTCTGATTCCTCCACATTCTCTAATAGATGTCTGACTCCTCCACATTCTCTAATAGATGTCTGATTCCTCCACATTCTCTAATAGATGTCTGACTCCTCCACATTCTCTAATAGATGTCTGACTCCTCCACATTCTCTAATAGATGTCTGACTCCTCCACATTCTCTAATAGATGTCTGATTCCTCCACATTCTCTAATAGATGTCTGTTTCCTCCACATTCTCTAATAGATGTCTGTTTCCTCCACATTCTCTAATAGATGTCTGTTTCCTCCACATTCTCTAATAGATGTCTGACTCCTCCACATTCTCTAATAGATGTCTGACTCCTCCACATTCTCTAATAGATGTCTGATTCCTCCACATTCTCTAATAGATGTCTGTTTCCTCCACATTCTCTAATAGATGTCTGATTCCTCCACATTCTCTAATAGATGTCTGTTTCCTCCACATTCTCTAATAGATGTCTGATTCCTCCACATTCTCTAATAGATGTCTGATTCCTCCACATTCTCTAATAGATGTCTGACTCCTCCACATTCTCTAATAGATGTCTGTTTCCTCCACATTCTCTAATAGATGTCTGATTCCTCCACATTCTCTAATAGATGTCTGTTTCCTCCACATTCTCTAATAGATGTCTGACTCCTCCACATTCTCTAATAGATGTCTGACTCCTCCACATTCTCTAATAGATGTCTGATTCCTCCACATTCTCTAATAGATGTCTGACTCCTCCACATTCTCTAATAGATGTCTGTTTCCTCCACATTCTCTAATAGATGTCTGACTCCTCCACATTCTCTAATAGATGTCTGTTTCCTCCACATTCTCTAATAGATGTCTGTTTCCTCCACATTCTCTAATAGATGTCTGACTCCTCCACATTCTCTAATAGATGTCTGACTCCTCCACATTCTCTAATAGATGTCTGACTCCTCCACATTCTCTAATAGATGTCTGACTCCTCCACATTCTCTAATAGATGTCTGTTTCCTCCACATTCTCTAATAGATGTCTGACTCCTCCACATTATCTAATAGATGTCTGATTCCTCCACATTCTCTAATAGATGTCTGACTCCTCCACATTCTCTAATAGATGTCTGTTTCCTCCACATTCTCTAATAGATGTCTGACTCCTCCACATTCTCTAATAGATGTCTGATTCCTCCACATTCTCTAATAGATGTCTGACTCCTCCACATTCTCTAATAGATGTCTGATTCCTCCACATTCTCTAATAGATGTCTGTTTCCTCCACATTCTCTAATAGATGTCTGACTCCTCCACATTCTCTAATAGATGTCTGATTCCTCCACATTCTCTAATAGATGTCTGATTCCTCCACATTCTCTAATAGATGTCTGACTCCTCCACATTCTCTAATAGATGTCTGACTCCTCCACATTCTCTAATAGATATCTGACTCCTCCACATTCTCTAATAGATGTCTGACTCCTCCACATTCTCTAATAGATGTCTGACTCCTCCACATTCTCTAATAGATGTCTGACTTCTCCACATTCTCTAATAGATGTCTGATTCCTCCACATTCTCTAATAGATGTCTGACTCCTCCACATTCTCTAATAGATGTCTGATTCCTCCACATTCTCTAATAGATGTCTGACTCCTCCACATTCTCTAATAGATGTCTGACTCCTCCACATTCTCTAATAGATGTCTGACTCCTCCACATTCTCTAATAGATGTCTGACTCCTCCACATTCTCTAATAGATGTCTGACTCCTCCACATTCTCTAATAGATGTCTGACTCCTCCACATTCTCTAATAGATGTCTGTTTCCTCCACATTCTCTAATAGATGTCTGACTCCTCCACATTCTCTAATAGATGTCTGTTACCTCCACATTCTCTAATAGATGTCTGACTCCTCCACATTCTCTAATAGATGTCTGACTCCTCCACATTCTCTAATAGATGTCTGACTCCTCCACATTCTCTAATAGATGTCTGACTCCTCCACATTCTCTAATAGATGTCTGACTCCTCCACATTCTCTAATAGATGTCTGTTTCCTCCACATTCTCTAATAGATGTCTGACTCCTCCACATTCTCTAATAGATGTCTGATTCCTCCACATTCTCTAATAGATGTCTGACTCCTCCACATTCTCTAATAGATGTCTGTTTCCTCCACATTCTCTAATAGATGTCTGACTCCTCCACATTCTCTAATAGATGTCTGATTCCTCCACATTCTCTAATAGATGTCTGATTCCTCCACATTCTCTAATAGATGTCTGACTCCTCCACATTCTCTAATAGATGTCTGACTCCTCCACATTCTCTAATAGATGTCTGTTTCCTCCACATTCTCTAATAGATGTCTGACTCCTCCACATTCTCTAATAGATGTCTGATTCCTCCACATTCTCTAATAGATGTCTGACTCCTCCACATTCTCTAATAGATGTCTGTTTCCTCCACATTCTCTAATAGATGTCTGACTCCTCCACATTCTCTAATAGATGTCTGACTCCTCCACATTCTCTAATAGATGTCTGATTCCTCCACATTCTCTAATAGATGTCTGATTCCTCCACATTCTCTAATAGATGTCTGACTCCTCCACATTCTCTAATAGATATCTGACTCCTCCACATTCTCTAATAGATGTCTGACTCCTCCACATTCTCTAATAGATGTCTGTTACCTCCACATTCTCTAATAGATGTCTGACTCCTCCACATTCTCTAATAGATGTCTGACTCCTCCACATTCTCTAATAGATGTCTGACTCCTCCACATTCTCTAATAGATGTCTGACTCCTTCACATTCTCTAATAGATGTCTGACTCCTCCACATTCTCTAATAGATGTCTGACTCCTCCACATTCTCTAATAGATGTCTGATTCCTCCACATTCTCTAATAGATGTCTGACTCCTCCACATTCTCTAATAGATGTCTGACTCCTCCACATTCTCTAATAGATGTCTGACTCCTCCACATTCTCTAATAGATGTCTGACTCCTCCACATTCTCTAATAGATGTCTGACTCCTTCACATTCTCTAATAGATGTCTGTTTCCTCCACATTCTCTAATAGATGTCTGACTCCTCCACATTCTCTAATAGATGTCTGACTCCTCCACATTCTCTAATAGATGTCTGATTCCTCCACATTCTCTAATAGATATCTGACTCCTCCACATTCTCTAATAGATGTCTGACTCCTCCACATTCTCTAATAGATGTCTGTTACCTCCACATTCTCTAATAGATGTCTGACTCCTCCACATTCTCTAATAGATGTCTGACTCCTCCACATTCTCTAATAGATGTCTGACTCCTCCACATTCTCTAATAGATGTCTGATTCCTCCACATTCTCTAATAGATGTCTGACTCCTCCACATTCTCTAATAGATGTCTGACTCCTCCACATTCTCTAATAGATGTCTGACTCCTCCACATTCTCTAATAGATGTCTGACTCCTCCACATTCTCTAATAGATGTCTGACTCCTCCACATTCTCTAATAGATGTCTGACTCCTCCACATTCTCTAATAGATGTCTGACTCCTCCACATTCTCTAATAGATGTCTGACTCCTCCACATTCTCTAATAGATGTCTGACTCCTCCACATTCTCTAATAGATGTCTGACTCCTCCACATTCTCTAATAGATGTCTGACTCCTCCACATTCTCTAATAGATGTCTGACTCCTCCACATTCTCTAATAGATGTCTGACTCCTCCACATTCTCTAATAGATGTCTGACTCCTCCACATGCTCTAATAGATAAGCGGCACTCAGACCTAGGAAGGGTTACGAGAGACATCAAACAATCAAAGCAAGGCTGTCATTGTAGATCATGTGTACGTGTGTCTGTCCATGCCGTGTCAAATGTGGTACCATCTGCTGAAGCCCTGGTGGCCCCTGATGGGGGTTGAGGGGGGGGGGGGGGGGGGTCCTACTACCTTGGTGATCTCTAGTTTCTCCAACCCTCTAAGACCTGGGTTCAAACATTATTTAACATATAAAAAAATAAAAAAATGTTTGTTTTAGTCTGCCTGGAGTGCCAGATGGGCGGGGTTTGCACTTTTGCGACTATTCTATTGGTTGCGTCCCGCCATGTAAGCTCAATAAAGTCCAGGTAAAGTATTTTCAGTTATTTCAAATAGTATTTTAACACAGAGCTGGTCCGTACGGTGCGGCAGGTAGCCTAGTGGTTAGAGCATTGGGCCAGTGACCGGAAGGTTACTAGATCAAATCCCCGATCTGACAAGGTAAAAAACTCTCGAACAAGGCAGTTAACCCACTGTTTCTAGACCGTCATTGTAAATGAGAATTTGTTTTTAACTGACTTGCCTAGTTAAATAAAGGATAAAAATACATTCTTCCTATCTCCTTGGTTTGAGGCAGGAAATGCATGTGACAAACCATATGTTGGTGGTTGGTAGGCCGTTCAGTCTGAACACAACTTAATAGCGTCTGTTCGGTGGGTCATTCAGTCTGAACACAACATAATAGCGTCTGTTTGGTGGGTCATTCAGTCTGAACACAACTTAATAGCTTCTGTTTGGTGGGTCATTCAGTCTGAACACAACTTAATAGCGTCTGTTTGGTGGGCCATTCAGTCTGAACACAACTTAATAGCGTCTGTTTGGTGGGCCATTCAGTCTGAACACAACTTAATAGCGTCTGTTTGGTGGGCCATTCAGTCTGAACACAACTTAATAGCGTCTGTTTGGTAGGCCATTCAGTCTGAACACAACTTAATAGCGTCTGTTTGGTGGGCCATTCAGTCTGAACACAACTTAATAGCGTCTGTTTGGTGGGCCATTCAGTCTGAACACAACTTAATAGCGTCTGTTTGGTGGGCCATTCAGTCTGAACACAACTTAATAGCGTCTGTTTGGTGGGCCATTCAGTCTGAACACAACTTAATAGCGTCTGTTTGGTGGGCCATTCAGTCTGAACACAACTTAATAGCGTCTGTTTGGTGGGCCATTCAGTCTGAACACAACTTAATAGCGTCTGTTCGGTGGGCCATTCAGTCTGAACACAACTTAATAGCTGCTCTTTGCTCCTCATGGCAACGTGGAAACAAACTCTCTCCTTCCTGTGTGAGTGTGCTACCGTAGGTGTTTGTTGTCAGGTGTTTGTGGCTCTCTCCTCAGTACATAAAGAGCTCAGCAGAGCAGTAAACATGACAGTGTAACAACACTGTAAACACTAAGGGTGGGTTGCACCAACATGGTTTAAATTAATCTAGGATTAGAGCTAATCTAGGTTTTGTAAATCTATGACTTTCGGTTTTAAACTATGATTAGTGACGTGTTACACCAATATATGAGTTATTACGTGAGTTGAAACGAAGTAGCTAGCCTACTTGACAAATGAGGCCACAAAGTTGCTGTTTCTTGATAAAATAATAACAATGGAACGTTAGAACTACTGTAGCTCCTTCATGAAAGGTTGTCATTGGTTGGCTGATTTGAAATACAATCCATTATTTACTAGACAGAAAACGAATTAGTTGTATGTGTTGAATTGCTATGCTTTATCTTGGCCAGGTCGCAGTTGCAAATGAGAACTTGTTCTCAACTAGCCTACCTGGTTAAATAAATGTGAAATAAATAAATAAAGAAATAAATAAAATAAAAAGTTAGCTAACGTTAGCTACTGTAGCTAGCTAGTTAATAAACCAAGTTAGCTAGTATACAATATTATTTATTATTGTCATTACTTTTAACGTTATTTAGCCATTTATTATTTGTCCGCTAGACACCATATCATGGCACGTCAAAGAAGTTCAAATTTCTCGGCTTATGAACAAAAAAACTATTGTCGGAGCTGATGGAGGAATTTAGAAACGAACTGGAGGATAAAAAAACAGACAACACAACTGTCAAAAAAGAAGGAAAACACCTGGGCCATTTTATGCGACAAATATAACGGATCGACACAGATTAAAGAGAAGAGGGACATGAAAATCGGATGAAAGCTGGAATAAAAAAAAAAGCGAAAGCCTAAAAGGATGCAGCAGAGTAGTAGCGGATAGGGCAGTAGTACAATAGGTCAGACGGAAGGGGGCCTCCGTCCAAGGGAATTGATCCTATCACCCAGAAGATATGCGGGGATGATTCCCCAGCACCCCTCTCCATAACCCCTATGATGACGACGGACAACTTGACCCACCAATATTTAGTAAGCATAAATAACCGGTAAATATCAATGCCTATAATGCACGTTAAAACTAATGTTAATGCGACTTCACTACAACGTTACCGTTTTCAGGCCCGTTACAGCATGTTGCATAACATCATCATTCGTACCAAGGCAGGGCATATAATAGGCCCCAATTCAATTGTTGTACAAAATGGGCAGGTAAATAGTTAACTCATTATTCGGTAGGCTATCATAAAACTGAACAGGATTCAACCTCTCTCTCTAATTATTCTCTGAAGAATTAATTTTGTTCTCTCCACGGTAGATATGCTGCCGTTTAAACCACCTCAAGTGGCAGTTTAGAATGAATCTCCAAACAAGGTTCATATATATTTTTTTAATTCATTGAGCAACAGGTTAAAACTTAATCTAGGTTTAAAGTGAAAACTAGACTTAGATTAGCGAAATGATTATTTTAACTTAGGGCTAGGCCCCTTTTTTCTCCATTTCCGCCTGAATGACGTGCCCAAAGTAAACTGCCTGTTGCTCAGGCCCTGAAGCCAGAATATGCATATAATTGGTACCATTGGAAAGAAATGGTAGGAGAATATAACACAATAGAATCATCTTAGAAAGGCAAGTAAAAGGTCATATTGAAAATTAGCTACCTGGATGCAATTACTATGTCTTCCACATGATGTCAGCAGTCTATGTTCAAGGTTTCAGGCTTGTAACTTTAAAAACTAATAAGAATTATCAGTTTTAGTTCAGGGACACAGTCGTGTTTGCATGCGCCATGAAGACAGGACGCACCTGCTAAAATCGGTTTCCTATTGAACATACTTCTTTCCGTAGGAAATATTATAGTTTGATTACATTAGCGGGACACCTATTTAGGATTAATTTAAAACTAGGTTTCAAATTTGATCCAACAAGATTAATAGATAAACCCTAATTTAATCCAGTTTTAAGAGTTAATCCATGTTGGTGCAACCCACCCTTAGAGACATATTAGTCAGAGCCAGGTATTGGGAGATTCTTGAACTAAAATGGTCTATTTCAACTAACCAATGTCTGGATGAAAAGTTACACACTCTATGTATGTCTCCAACAATTCAAAGAGTAAACCTGGATGTAAAGGTAACAAATGTATTTTGCAGTATACCGTATTATTTTACAGAAAAAGGTTCCATCCAGACGTGATGCTTGGCATTCAGGCCAAAGAGTTCAATCTTGGTTTCATTAGACCAGAGAATCTTGTTTCTCATGGTCTGAGTGTCTTTAGGTGCCTTTTGGCAAACTCCATGCGGGCTTTCATGTCTCAGGGTAGTAAATTGGTGGTTTGCTGATATTTCTCTGTGCTTTGGCAAAGTGGGTGGGGGTCATACCCTGCCTGGTTGGCCCTGTCTGGGGGTATTGTCGGACAGCGCCACAGTGTCTCCTGACCCCTCCTATCTCAGCCTCCAGTATCTATGCTGCGATAGTCTATGTGTCGAGGTGGTAGGGTCAGTCTGTTACATCTGGTGTAATTCTCCTGTGTGGATTTAAGTATGCTCCCTCTAATTCTCTGAGACCATGCGATGACTCCTTGCTGTCCCCAGTCCACCTGGTTGTGCTGCTGCTCCAGTTTCAACTGTTCTGCCTGCGGCTATGGAACCCTGACCTGTTACCTTGTCCCGGACCTGCTGCTTATAACTCTTTCTCTCTCTACCGCACCTGCTGTCTCGAACTCTGAATGATCGGCTATGAAAATCCAAATGACATTTACTCCTGAGGTGCTGACCTGTTGCACCCTACAACTACTGTAAGTATTACTCTTTGAACCTGCTGGTCATCTATGAACGTTTGAACATATTGGACTGGCCATCCCTCAGAGCCTGGTTTCTCTTTAGGTTTCTTCTTAGGTTCCTGCCTTTCAAGGGAGTTTTTCCTAACCACCGTGCTTCTACATCTGCATTGCTTGCTGTTTGGGTTCTTAGGCTGGGTTTCTGTATAGCACTTTGTGATGTCAGCTGGTGTGAAAAGGGCTTTATAAAAACATTTGATTGATTGATTGATGTGCCTTTTACTGAAGAGTGGCTTCCGTGTGGCCACTCTACCTTAAAGGCCTGATTGGTGGATTTCTGCAGAGGTGGTTGTCCTTCTGGAAGGTCCTCCCATCTCCACAGAGGAACTTTAGTGCTCTGTCAGAGTGACCATCTGGTTCTTGGTCACCTCAATGACCAAGGCCCTTCTCCCCCGATTGCTCAATTTGGCCTAGAGGCCAACTCTAGGAAGAGTCTTGGTGGTTCCAAACTTCTTCCATTTAAGAATGATGGAGGCCACTGTGTTCTTGGGGACCTTCAATGCTGCAGACATTTTTCCGTACCCTTTCCCAGATCTGTGCCTCGACACAATCCTGTCTCTGAGCTCTACAGACAATTCCATCAACCTCATTGCTTGGTTTTTGCTCTGACATGCACTGTCAACTGTGGGACCTTATATAGACAGGTGTGTGCCTTTCCAAATCATGTCCAATCCATTGAATTTACCACAGGTGGACTCTAATCAAGTTGTAGAAACATTTCAAGGATAATCAATGGAAACAGGATGCACATCAGAAGACTTATGTAAGTAAGGTATTTCTGTTTTATATATTTAATACATTTGCTAAATTTTCTTAACTTGTTTTCACTTTGTCATTACGGGGTATTGTGTGTATAATGCTGAGGATTTTTTTATTTTCTTAATCCATTTTAAAATAAGGCTGTAACGTAAACAAAATGTGTAAAAAATAAAGGGGTCTGAATACTTTCCAAAGGCACTGTGTATTATCGGATATTGACCTTCTGACCTTCTGGTCAATCTATAAAAAAACATCAGGAAATGTCTCTGTTCTGTTTGGCTAATCTCCTGTGGTTCTTGTTGCTATGGCTGTTGCTAGCGGTTGACCATTCCCTTTAATAGGATGTCTAGTAAAAACTAGGATGCTCAGACTAAACAGAGACAGATGAGAAACCTGGAGAAACCTATAATGAACCTTTTTCAAACAAAATAATGCTAAAATCTTCATATTCAAATATCCTTGTCAAAGCATACATCTGTAGGTGTTTTTAAGGTTTTCTTTTGTTTTCATTATGTCTCCAATCAACTAAGTGCCCATACCTCCTACATGCTTCCTTTCCCTCTACAATCCTATAATAGGTTTCCTTAAATCAGATCCACAACACTGTTCTTTGGCAAACATTAAATCATACAGTCCCGAAACATTAAAGCATACACTAACTAAACCTTGCAACCAACCGAACCCCTATTTCACGGGTCATCATTTCGACCTGGTAAGAAGAAGGGAGAGAAAGAAGGAGAGGAATGGAGGGGAGAACCGCTCTACCAGAGAAACACCACGGAAACCACATTATTAATGACACGTTTGTTCAGTGAGGCAACCTTCAGGGTCAACCTTCAGGGTCAACCTTCAGGGTCAACCTTCAGGGTCAACCTTCAGGGGCAACCTTCGAAATAGTTCCCAATATGCAATTTCGTTGAGTTTTGTCTCTAAAGTTACACACCATTGTCCTCTAAACGACGGTGGAAGTAAAATGTTTGCAGCATTTGTCGTTTGCCCGGTACCGGTTCCAGAAATAATTATTTTGGGTCACCTCATGTCAGAGAAGTGTTCTGAAAACATCATAAAACACCCGAAAATGTGTTAAAACTTATTAAATTTAGTGTAGAGTATTGCAAGCACTAGACCTTCGATTGCAACCCCAAAACATTGATTTCAGAGCAGTAGTTCCTGAGATTTATCATTTTTATCACATCCTCACAAGAGATGTAGGTCAGGACACTTTATAAAAAAGAGCACTAAAATGTTAATAAAAGGTTGTGCGAGTGTCGGAATTGAAATTTTCTTTCGGCCTTTCTCAGTTTAGAGGCACGCCGTTAACAGTAGCAATTTTTTTTCCAAAATTCCATTTGGAAATTCAAATGTTGAGTTGATTGAAATTTCGGAGGACAGTGGGTAAACGACGAAAAACGAAACTACAAGTTGAAATTTTAAGCGACGGGTATAAATTTGACATCGGCGCGTTCGGAATCCATTGATGCTCGATAAAATATAAAAAGTTTTCGCCTGCGACCAAAAATGAAAAAGTGAAATTTGGGGGTTTACACCGGCTAAGGTGACACCTTCGTTGCGGGGGACCCCAATATTTTCCATACAAAACTTATGGGCTCATATGAAAGAGGAGGTAAAATAAATGACAATTGGGGTCAAAGGTTAACATTTGGCGTAGTTCGTGTGAGGCTGTTGAGGGCAACCTTCAGGGTCAACCTTCAGGGTCAACCTTCAGGGTCAACTTTCAGGGTCAACCTTTATTTTTTATTTTTTTATTTCACCTTTATTTATCCAGGTAGGCCAGTTGAGAACAAGTTCTCATTTACAACTGCGACCTGGCCAAGATAAAGCAAAGCAGTGCGACACAAAACAACAACACAGAGTTACACATGGAATAAACAAGCGTACAGTCAAATAACACAATAGAAAAAAAGAAAGTCTAAATACAGGACCATCAGGGTCAACCATCAGGGTCACGGTTATACATAATGGAAGGAGAGAGAATAATAGTTTGTGATAGTGTGATAGTTTGTGTGTGTCTTCGAGTGTGTGTGTGTGTGTCCTAACCTTATCACAGACTTCATTACCTGGTTCTGCCCTGCTCTGCCTGGGAGGGAAATTGAACCGGGGGAGTGTTTCCGCTGCAGCCGCTGGTGAGCCAGGTTTCACACACACACGCTCGCTTGCACACACACACACACACACACACACACCAGGCTTATTACGATCAAAGACCTGAAGATGTCAACACGTGATTCCAACAGGTGACACAAAGAGACAGACAGAGAGAGAGAGAGAGAGAGAGAGAGAGAGAGAGAGAGAGAGAGAGAGAGAGAGAGAGAGAGAGAGGGGTTAGAGAGAGAGAGAGAGAGAGAGGGGTTAGAGAGAGAGAGAGAGAGAGAGAGAGAGAGAGAGAGAGAGAGAGAGAGAGAGAGAGAGAGAGAGAGAGAGAGAGAGAGAGAGAGAGAGAGAGAGAGAGAGAGAGAGAGAGAGAGAGAGAGAGAGAGAGAGAGGGGTTAGAGAGAGAGAGAGAAAGAGAGAGAGGGGTGGGGGAGAGAGAGGGAGGGAGGGAGAGAGAGAAAGAGAGAGAAGCTATTCTGTTTAAACAAGTAATCAAGTGAACACATCCTAAAGGTCAGCAGTGGAGTGGTACTTGGAATCGATTCAGATTGAAAAACTTTGGTTGAAAGAGGAGGAAATAATTGCCTAGCTTGGCCTACAGGGTGTTTTGGGAAATCTATCTAGTCACATGCGCAAATGTGCACAATCTATCACTTGATGGTTTCATTTCAGAGTGACAAATAATCATGTTTTTTAGCTAAATGCTATATATCCGCCTCACTCTCAGAGAAATACCATCAAGCAGGCAATGCGTCAATACAGGACCAAGATTGAATCGTACTACACCGACTCTGACACTGATCGGATGTGGCAGGGCTTGCAAACTATCACAGATTGCAACTGGAAACCCGGCACGTAAGCCAACCAGATGTGCTAAATGTCTTCTATGCAGGCTTCGAGGCAAGAAACACTGAACCATGCATGAGAGCACCAGCTGTTCCAGACGTAGCCAATTTGAATAAGACCTTTAATTCTTTAGAGTCTAAGACATTGGGGGATGGGGTGCTAAGATGACATATGGAATTGTTTTAAGATGGTAATACTCTGGATCATTTAGTTATTTGATTTAGAATTTTAGGACCCCTTTAGATATCCCCCCAAAATATTAGAAAATTATTTCACACAATTTTTATTTGGGCCTTTACTACCAAAGCCCATAGAAGCACATTGAATAACATATTCAGACATGGCAAAGGACAGCAACAAAATATATCATAAGAAACAAGGTTTTACAGTGTCTGTCCTAAATCCAAGAGATATAAAAACTCAGGAAATGTATTTATTTTTTACATACACATTCAGTATTTAATCGCTTTTTTTTTGGGGGGGGGGGGGGGGGGATAACACCATCATATTCGTGAGAGTCTCATCTGACTCTCTTGCACTGGCTCTATGCACACTCACTGGACTCTACCCACACACTCACACATACTACTATACACTGACACTCCAACACACATATAACCACACACACACACACACACACACACACACACACACACACACACACACACACACACACACACACACACACACACACACACACACACACACACACACACTATATACGCACTACACACGCCTACACTCTTCACATACACCTCTTTCCTGATTGCTTGGTCACTTTAACCCCTACCTACATGTGCATATTATCTCAATTACCTTGTACCCTGCAGAGTGACTCGGTATCGGTACTCCTTCTAGATTGCCTTGTACCCTGCAGAGTGACTCGGTATCGGTACTCCTTCTAGATTACCGTGTACCCTGCAGAGTGACTCGGTATCGGTACTCCTTCTAGATTGCCTTGTACCCTGCAGAGTGACTCGGTATCGGTACTCCTTCTAGATTACCGTGTACCCTGCAGAGTGACTCGGTATCGGTACTCCTTCTAGATTACCTTGTACCCTGCAGAGTGACTCGGTATCGGTACTCCTTCTAGATTACCTTGTACCCTGCAGAGTGACTCGGTATCGGTACTCCTTCTAGATTACCTTGTACCCTGCAGAGTGACTCGGTATCGGTACTCCTTCTAGATTACCTTGTACCCTGCAGAGTGACTCGGTATCGGTACTCCTTCTAGATTACCTTGTACCCTGCAGAGTGACTCGGTATCGGTACTCCTTCTAGATTACCTTGTACCCTGCAGAGTGACTCGGTATCGGTACTCCTTCTAGATTACCTTGTACCCTGCAGAGTGACTCGGTATCGGTACTCCTTCTAGATTACCTTGTACCCTGCAGAGTGACTCGGTATCGGTACTCCTTCTAGATTACCTTGTACCCTGCAGAGTGACTCGGTATCGGTACTCCTTCTAGATTACCTTGTACCCTGCAGAGTGACTCGGTATCGGTACTCCTTCTAGATTACCTTGTACCCTGCAGAGTGACTCGGTATCGGTACTCCTTCTAGATTACCTTGTACCCTGCAGAGTGACTCGGTATCGGTACTCCTTCTAGATTACCTTGTACCCTGCAGAGTGACTCGGTATCGGTACTCCTTCTAGATTACCTTGTACCCTGCAGAGTGACTCGGTATCGGTACTCCTTCTAGATTACCTTGTACCCTGCAGAGTGACTCGGTATCGGTACTCCTTCTAGATTACCTTGTACCCTGCAGAGTGACTCGGTATCGGTACTCCTTCTAGATTACCTTGTACCCTGCAGAGTGACTCGGTATCGGTACTCCTTCTAGATTACCTTGTACCCTGCAGAGTGACTCGGTATCGGTACTCCTTCTAGATTACCGTGTACCCTGCAGAGTGACTCGGTATCGGTACTCCTTCTAGATTACCTTGTACCCTGCAGAGTGACTCGGTATCGGTACTCCTTCTAGATTACCGTGTACCCTGCAGAGTGACTCGGTATCGGTACTCCTTCTAGATTGTTATTATTGTTATTATTCTTTTATATTGTTACTATTTCCTTGTTTTATTTGAACATTTTTTCTCACTTTCTAACTCTGCATTGTTGGGAAAGGGCTTGTAAAGTATGCATTTCACTGTAAAGTCTATACCTGTTGTGCTCGGCGCATGTGACAAATAGTAATATATATATATTTTTAAATAGGCCTAGTACTGCTAGGTTTTACACAGTAAAATGTAACAAATAATAACTACACTTTTTTATAAAGAACTGTACAAATTATACATTTGTGACAATACATATATATATTTTTATTAAGTAATTCAATACAGCACAACAAGATCTGTAGGTAAACATTTACATTTACATTTGAGTAATTTAGTAGATGCTTTTATCCAGAGCAATTTACAGTAATGGCATTCATCTTCAGATAGTTAGGTGAGACAACCACTTATCACAGTCAAATATAAACAAACATTCCATTTCAGCTAAACAATGGATATATAGCGTTTTTGCAAAATCATTTAAAAAAGCATCTAATATCTATGAACAGAACATCTGAGAAGAGTAATATTTTACACACACATGAAGGTACCCATAAATAATAATTTCTGAAAAATCCTAAAACAATTGTGAAGCATTTGTGGATAAAAGCGTTTCCCTTCAACCATAAAGACATGTTTTCTCCTTTTCCTTCAATCCCAGTCTGGTGGTAATCCCAGTCTGGTGGTAATCCCAGTCTGGTGGTAATCTGAGTCTGGTGGTAAATCCAGTCTGGTGGTAATCCCAGTCTGGTAGTATACCCAGTCTGGTGGTAATCCAAGTCTGGTGGTATTCCCAGTCTGGTGGTAATCCCAGTCTTGTACAAATCAAAATCTGGTGGTAATCCCAGTCTGGTACTAATCCCAGTCTGGTGTTAATCCCAGTCTGGTACTAATCCCAGTCTGGTGTTAATCCCAGTCTGGTGGAAATCCCAGTCTGGCAATAATCCCAGTATGGTACTAATCCCAGTATGGTGCTAATCCCAGTCTGGTACTAATCCCAGTCTGGTACTAAACCCAGTCTGGTGGTAATCCCAGTCTGGTGGTAATCCCAGTCTGGCAATAATCCCAGTATGATACTAATCCCAGTATGGTGCTAATCCCAGTCTGGTGGTAATCCCAGTCTGGTGGTAATCCCAGTCTGGTGGTAATCCCAGTCTGGTACTAATCCCAGTCTGGTGGTAATCCCAGTCTGGTGGTAATCCCAGTCTGGTACTAATCCCAGTCTGGTGGTAATCCCAGTCTGGTACTAATCCAAGTCGGGTGTTAATCCCAGTCTGATACTAATCACAGTCTGGTACTAATCCCAGTCTGGTACTAAACCCAGTCTGGTGCTAATCCCAGTCTGGTACTAATCCCAGTCTGGTACTAAACCCAGTCTGGTGGTAAACCCAGTCTGGTGGTAATCCCAGTCTGGCAATAATCCCAGTATGGTACTAATCCCAGTATGGTGCTAATCCCAGTCTGGTGGTAATCCCAGTCTGGTGGTAATCCCAGTCTGGTGGTAATCCCAGTCTGGTGGTAATCCCAGTCTGGTGGTAATCCCAGTCTGGTGGTAATCCCAGTCTGGTACTAATCCCAGTCTGGTGGTAATCCCAGTCTGGTACTAATCCAAGTCGGGTGGTAATCCCAGTCTGATACTAATCACAGTCTGGTACTAATCCCAGTCTGGTACTAAACCCAGTCTGGTGGTAATCCCAGTCTGGTACTAATCCCAGTCTGGTGCTAATCCCAGTCTGGTACTAATCCCAGTCTGGTACTAAACCCAGTCTGGTGGTAATCCCAGTCTGGTGGTAATCCCAGTCTGGCAATAATCCCAGTATGGTACTAATCCCAGTATGGTGCTAATCCCAGTCTGGTGGTAATCCCAGTCTGGTGGTAATCCCAGTCTGGTGGTAATTCCAGTCTGGTGGTAATCCCAGTCTGGTACTAATCCCAGTCTGGTGGTAATCCCAGTCTGGTGGTAATCCCAGTCTGGTGGTAATCCCAGTCTGGTACTAATCCCAGTCTGGTACTAATCCCAGTCTGGTGCTAATCCCAGTCTGGTGCTAATCCCAGTCTGGTACTAATCCCAGTCTGGTGGTAATCCCAGTCTGGCGGTAATCATGGAGACAAGTCAAACAGATCTGATATCTTACTTTGACCCTGCTTCTCACAGCAGGAACATAATCCTGCAGCAACAGGAAATGTGAATTAATATGGGGATTATAATTAATGGATGCATATTTTGTAGGGATTCATACATTTTGCATTTTAAAGTCAACATTACAAACTTTGGTAATATTTTTACTACTCTTGTGCAGGAAATTTCTCTGATCAAATGAAGATAGAAGATCTGTACAATATAGCCATACATTTCACCCTGATTAAATTAAACAATAAGAAATAGACTAGATTCAGCAAGATCATTTCTGCAGCACATTTTGCTGGTTAAGAATGTGGGCCAAACGGAACCTAAAATATATTATGAGATCAATGGCATTTAATGGGAAACATCATCTTTTAAAATCAACCATACAAATCATTTATCACCGCTGGTCTACCAGAATGTGTGCTGAAATAATCAATTTGGCAGGGAAATCAGTCAGATACACCACACTATAATTGCAACAGTGTATTTTTAGATGCATTTAACCAAGACCTTAACACTTTCTATGCAAGCTGAATTACTAAAATCTTAATGCACACTTAAAGTAGCATACTTTATCAATAAAATACACAGAGTGTACAAAACATTAGGAACACCCTCCACCCACCTATCTAATAGACCTGGCCCGGGTATCCTGGAAGGATATTGACCTCATTCCGTCAGTAGAAGATGCCTGGTTATTCTTTAAAAGTGCTTTCCTCACAATCTTAAATAAGCATGCCACATTAGAAAAATGTAGAACCAGGAACAGATATAGCCCTTGGTTCTCTCCAGACCTGACTGCCCTTGACCAGCACAAAAACATCCTGTGGCGCACGGCATTAGCATCAAATAGCCCCTGCGATATGCAACTTTTTAGGGAAGTTAGGAACCAATATACACAGGCAGTTTGGAAAGCAAAGGCTAGCTTTTTCAAACAGAAATTTGCATCCTGCAGCACAAACTCCAAAAAGTTCTGGAACACTGTAAAGTCCATGGAGAATAAGAGCACCTCCTCCCAGCTGCCCACTGCACTGAGGCTAGGTAACACTGTCACCACTGATAAATCCACAATAATTGAGAGTTTAAATAAGCATTTTTCTACGGATGGCCATGCTTTCCACCTGGCTACCCCTACCCTGGTCAACAGCCCTGCAACCCACGACACCAACTTGCATTTCTCCTTCACCCAAATCCAGATAGCTGATGTTCTGAAAGAGCTGCAAAATCTGGACCCCTACAAATCAGCTGGGCTAGACAATCTGGAACCTCTCTTTTTAAAATTATTGGCCGAAATTGTTGCAACCCCTATTATTAGCCTGTTCAACCTCTCTTTCGTATCGTCTGAGATCCCCAAAGATTGGAAAGCTGCCGCGGTCATCCCCCTCTTCAAAGGGGGAGACACTCTAAACCCAAACTGCTACAGACCTATATCTATCCTACCCTCCTTTTCTAAGGTCTTCGAAAGCCAAGTGAACAAACAGATCACCGACCATTTAGAATCCCGCCGTACCTTCTCCTCTATGCAATCTGGTTTCAGAGCTGGTCATGGGTACACCTCAGCCACGCTCAAGGTCCTAAACGATATCATAACCGCCATCGATAAGAGACAATACTGTGCAACTGTATTCATTGACCTGGCCAAGGCTTTCGACTCTGTCAATCACCACATTCTTATCGGCAGACTCAATGGCCTTGGTTTCTCAAATGACTGCCTCGCCTAGTTCACCAACTACTTCTTAGACAGAATTCAGTGTGTCAAATCGGAGGGCCTGTTGTCCGGACCTCTGGCAGTCTCTATGGGGGTGCCACAGGGTTCAATTATCCGGCCGACTCTTTTCTCTGTATACATCATGATGTTGCTCTTGCTGCTGGTGATTCTCTGATCCACCTCTACACAGACGACACCATTCTGTATACTTCTGGCCCTTCTTTGGACACTGTGTTAACTAACCTCCAGACAAGCTTCAATGCCATACAACTCTCCTTCCGTGGCTTCCAACTGCTCTTAAATGCAAGTAAAACTAAATGCATGCTCCTCAACCGATTGCTGCCCACACCTACCCACCCGTCCAGCATGACTACTCTGGACGGTTCTGACTTAGAATATGTGGACAACTACAAATGCCTAGGTGTCTGGTTAGACTGTAAACTCTCCTTCCAGACTCATATTAAGCATCTCCAATCCAAAATTAAATCTAGAATCAGCTTCCTATTTCGCATCAAAGCATCCTTCACTCATGCAGCCAAACATACTCTCATAAAACTGACTATCCTACCGATCCTTGACTTTGGCGATGTCATTTACAAAATAGCCCCCAACACTCTACTCAACAAATTGGATGCAGTCTATCACAGTGCCATCCGTTTTGTCACCAAAGCCCCATATACTACCCACCCCTGCGACCTGTATGCTCTCGTTGGCTGGCCCTCGCTTCATATTCGTCGCCAAACCCACTGGCTCCAGGTCATCTATAAGTCATTGCTGGGTAAAGACCCCCCTTATCTCAGCTCACTGGTCACCATAGCAACACCCACCCGTAGCATGCGCTCCAGCAGGTATATTTCACTGGTCACCCCCAAAGCCAATTCCCCCTTTTGGCCACCTTTCCTTCCAGTTCTCTGCTGCCAATGACTGGAACGAACTGCAAAAATCACTAAAGTTGGACACTCATATCTCCCTCACTAACTTTAAGCACCAGCTGTCAGAGCAGCTCACAGATCACTGCACATAGCCCATCTGTAAATAGCCCCTCAACTACCTCATCCCCATTCTGTTGTTTATTTTTTTGCTCCTATGCACCCCAGTATCTCTACTTGCACATTCATCTTCTGTACATCTATCACTCCAGTGTTTAATTGCTAAATTGTAATTATTTCGCCACTATGGCCTATTTATTGCCTTACCTCCCTTATCCTATCTAATTTGCACACACTGTATATAGACTTTTTCTATTGTGTTATTGACTGTATGTTTGTTTATTCCATGTGTAACTCTGTGTTGTTGTTTGTGTCGCACTGCTTTGCTTTATCTTGGCCAGGTCGCAGTTGTAAA
The DNA here is from genome assembly GCF_045679555.1 of Salvelinus alpinus. Taxonomy (NCBI): domain Eukaryota; kingdom Metazoa; phylum Chordata; class Actinopteri; order Salmoniformes; family Salmonidae; genus Salvelinus; species Salvelinus alpinus. The sequence goes on from NC_092087.1 coordinate 6,057,337, forward strand.
TGAGAACTTGTTCTCAACTGGCCTACCTGGTTAAATAAAGGTGAAATAAAAAATAAATAAATAAATATATATTTCAAAACATCCTACAAAAGAGAGGTCTAAGTAGTAAATGTCTGTGTGAAGAAAAACAGTTCTGTCAAGTTGACTGGATGTCCTTTGGTTGGTGGACCATTCTTTATACACACAGGAAACTGTTGAACGTGAAAAACCCAGCAGCATTGCAGTTCGTGACACACTTAAACCAGTGTGCCTGGCACCTACTACCATGCCCCGTTCAAAGGCATTTAAATATTTTGTCTTGACTATTCACCCACCTTGTCTCAAATGTCTCAAGGATTAAAAATCATACTTTAACCTGTCTCCTCCCCTTCCTCTACACTAATTGAAGTGAATTTAACAGGTGATAAGGGATCGTAGCTTTCACTTGGATTCACCTGGTCAGTCTTTCCATGGAAAGAGCAGGTGTTCCTAATCATTTTTTACACTCACTGTATATATTTGAACATAGCAATCATTATCAATCATTTGAGGATATCTTAATGTAGGAGAGTACTTTGTTGAAACAGGACCCATAAGAGACTATATCGCTGGCAAATACAGGAGAAGGGCTGTAGTTTTTAGCTCCTATGTCATGCATTACAATGCTTAATGCATGCGCATAAGCATTATAAATGTACAGTGCCTTCGGAAAGTATTCAGACCCCTTTACTTTTTCCACGTTTTTTTTATGTTACAGCCTTATTCTAAAATGTATTTTTTTAAATCCTCAGCAATCTACACACAATACCCGATAATGACAATGCAAAAACAGGTTTGTAGAAAATTTCGCAAATGTATAAAAAATGTATTAAAAAATACCTTATTTACAGACCCATTCCTATGAGACTAGAAATTTAACTCAGGTACATCCTGTTTCCATTGATCATTCTTGAGATGTTTCTAAAACTTGATAGGAGTCCACCTGTGGTAAATCCAATTGATTGGACATGATTTGGAAAGGCTCACAGCTGTCTATAGAAGGTCCCACAGTTGACAGCGCATGTCTGATCAAGCCATGAGGTCGAAGGAATTGTCCGTAGAGCTCAGAGACAGGATTGTGTCGAGGCACAGATCTGGGGAAGGGTATCAAAAAATGTCTGTCGCATTGAAGGTCCCCAAGAACACAGTGGCCTCCATCATTCTAAAATGGAACAAGTTTGGAACCACCAAGACTCTTCCTAGAGTTGGCCGCCCGGCCAAACTGAGCAATCGGGGGAGAAGGGCCTTGGTCAGGGAGGTGACCAAGAACCTGATGGTCACTTTGACAGAGCTCTAGAGATCCTCTGTGGAGATGGGAGAACGTTACAGAAGGACAACCATTTCTGCAGCACTCCACCAATCAGGCCTTTATGGTAGAGTGGCCAGACAGATGCCACTCCTCAGTAAAAGTCACATGACAAACCGCTTGGAGTTTGCCAAAAGGCACCTAAAGGACTCTCAGATCATGAGAAACAAGATTCTCTGGTATGATGAAACCAAGTTTGAACTCTTTGGCCTGAATACAAAGCGTCACATCTGGAGGAAACCTGGCACCATCCCTACTGTAAAGCATCATGCTGTGTGGATGTTTTTCAACGGCAGTGACTGAAGACTAGTCAGTATCAAGGCAAAGATGAATAGAGCAAAGTACAGAGAGATCATTGATGAAAACCTGCTCCAGAGCGCTCAGGACCTCAGACTTGGGCAAAGGTTCACCTTCCAACAGGACAATGACCATAAGCACACAGCCAAGACAACACAGCAGTGGCTTCGGGACAAGTCTCTGAATGTCCTTGAGTGGCCCAGCCAGAGCCCAGACTTGAACCTGATCAAACATCTGTGGAGAGACCTGAAAATAGCTCTACAACAACACTCCCCATCAAACCTGACAGAGCTTGAATGAATCTGCAGAGAAGAATGGGAGAAACCTCCCAAACACAGGTGTGCCAAGCTTGCAGCTTCATACCCAAGAAGACTCATCCTTGACCGCTGGCTACGTCCCTTCCGTCTTCAAGAGAGCGAGAGTTGCACCCCTTCTGAAAAAACCTACACTCGATCCCTCCGATGTCAACAACTACAGACCAGTATCCCTTCTTTCTTTTCTCTCCAAAACTCTTGAACGTGCCGTCCTTGGCCAGCTCTCCTGCTATCTCTCTCAGAATGACCTTCTTGATCCAAATCAGTCAGGTTTCAAGACTAGTCATTCAACTGAGACTGCTCTTCTCTGTGTCACGGAGGCGCTCCGCACTGCTAAAGCTAACTCTCTCTCCTCTGCTCTCATCCTTCTAGACCTATCGGCTGCCTTTGATACTGTGAACCATCAGATCCTCCTCTCCACCCTCTCCGAGCTGGGCATCTCCGGCGCGGCCCACGCTTGGATTGCGTCCTACCTGACAGGTCGCTCCTACCAGGTGGCGTGGCGAGAATCTGTCTCCGCACCACGTGCTCTCACCACTGGTGTCCCCCAGGGCTCTGTTCTAGGCCCTCTCCTATTCTCGCTATACACCAAGTCACTTGGCTCTGTCATATCCTCACATGGTCTCTCCTATCATTGCTATGCAGACGACACACAATTAATCTTCTCCTTTCCCCCCTCTGATAACCAGGTGGTGAATCGCATCTCTGCATGTCTGGCAGACATATCAGTGTGGATGACGGATCACCACCTCAAGCTGAACCTCGGCAAGACGGAGCTGCTCTTCCTCCCGGGGAAGGACTGCCCGTTCCATGATCTCGCCATCACGGTTGACAACTCCATTGTGTCCTCCTCCCAGAGTGCTAAGAACCTTGGCGTGATCCTGGACAACACCCTGTCGTTCTCAACTAACATCAAGGCGGTGACCCGTTCCTGTAGGTTCATGCTCTACAACATTCGCAGAGTACGACCCTGCCTCACGCAGGAAGCGGCGCAGGTCCTAATCCAGGCACTTGTCATCTCCCGTCTGGATTACTGCAACTCGCTGTTGGCTGGGCTCCCTGCCTGTGCCATTAAACCCCTACAACTCATCCAGAACGCCGCAGCCCGTCTGGTGTTCAACTTTCCCAAGTTCTCTCACGTCACCCCGCTCCTCCGCTCTCTCCACTGGCTTCCAGTTGAAGCTCGCATCCGCTACAAGACCATGGTGCTTGCCTACGGAGCTGTGAGGGGAACGGCACCTCCGTACCTTCAGGCTCTGATCAGGCCCTACACCCAAACAAGGGCACTGCGTTCATCCACCTCTGGCCTGCTCGCCTCCCTACCTCTGAGGAAGTACAGTTCCCGCTCAGCCCAGTCAAAACTGTTCGCTGCTCTGGCACCCCAATGGTGGAACAAACTCCCTCACGACGCCAGGTCAGCGGAGTCAATCACCACCTTCCGGAGACACCTGAAACCCCACCTCTTTAAGGAATACCTAGGATAGGATAAAGTAATCCTTCTAACCCCCCCCCCCCCCCCTTAAAAGAGTTAGATGCACTATTGTAAAGTGGTTGTTCCACTGGATATCATAAGGTGAATGCACCAATTTGTAAGTCACTCTGGATAAGAGCGTCTGCTAAATGACTTAAATGTAAATGTAAGACTCGGTGGTGTAATTGCTGCCAAAGGTGCTTCAACAAAGTACTGAGTTAAGGGTCTGAATATTTATGGAAATGTGATATTTCTATTTTTTATTTAGAATAAATTAGCAAAAATTGTCTATATTGTGTATTGTGTGTCGATTGATGAGGAAAAACTATTTAATCCATTTTAGAATAAGGCTGTAACGTAACAAATTGTGGAAAAAGTCAAAGGGTCTGAATACTTTCCCGAAGGCACTGTATGCATGTATACAATAAAATGCTAATTAATTACTTAAAAATCATACAATGTGATTTTCTGGATTTTTGTTTTAGATTCCGTCTCTCACAGTTGAAGTGTACCTATGATAAAAATTACAGACCTCTACATGCTTTGTAAAGTAGGAAAACCTGCAAAATCGGCAGTGTATCAAATACTTGTTCTCCCCACTGTATACTGCAGTATAAATAAGATGTTCATAGGAAGTGTGTCCCATTGGTGACCATATCCTCTGTAGGATACACACACACACACACACACACACACACACACACTCAAACTGAACTTGAAAACTTGACTGTGAAATAAACAACCGAAGCCTTGGCGCCAACGTGTCGAACGCTGTTTTAGAGCACAAGTGTTCGGGCACAGAAAACTAGAGTGGGAAAGTGGGGGGAAGAATACTTTGAGCATTCCCAACTGGGAATGCGAGAGATTGGGAAAGTAGGGTAGAAGTCTCTGTAGAGATGTAAAGTTAATTCAATATTCTCCTGATGAACAGACTGATGGATCCGGACGAGGAGGAGAAGATGAGTGGGCAGGAGGCCCAAAAAAGATAATGAGTAGAAGTGCATGAACAGAGGCCAGGTAAAGTCGAGGAGCTGTAAGAAGAAAGAGTGGAAAAAGAGAGTGAAGGTTAGAAAAGAGGAGAGGAAAACCCGAGAGGAAGCAAAAGTGACTAGTAGTTCGATGAAATCTGTTTGAAACCCTTTGTTGTGTAACAGAGAAAACGATCTATACTCACATCCCAACCCAGCCTCTCTATTCTGCACTACAGACACTGTTCAATTCAAATAGAACACTAAAGATGAAGAGGATTGTGACCATGAGAAAGAGGTGACGACTTATCAGGATGTGGGAGCCTCCAGACTCTCCTTATCTACATTACAATCAGAGAGAAAGAGGTGACGACGTATCAGGATGTGGGAGCCCCAGACTCTCCTTATCTACATTACAATCAGAGAAAGAGGTGACGACGTATCAGGATGTGGGAGCCTCCAGACTCTCCTTATCTACATTACAATCAGAGAGAAAGAGGTGACGACGTATCAGGATGTGAGGCCCAGACTCTCCTTATCTACATTACAATCAGAGAGAAAGAGGTGACGACGTATCAGGATGTGGGAGCCCCCAGACTCTCCTTATCTACATTACAATCAGAGAGAAAGAGGTGACGACGTATCAGGATGTGGGAGCCCCAGACTCTCCTTATCTACATTACAATCAGAGAAAGAGGTGACGACGTATCAGGATGTGGGAGCCCCAGACTCTCCTTATCTACATTACAATCAGAGAAAGAGGTGACGACGTATCAGGATGTGAGGCCCAGACTCTCCTTATCTACATTACAATCAGAGAGAAAGAGGTGACGACGTATCAGGATGTGGGAGGCCCCAGACTCTCCTTATCTACATTACAATCAGAGAGAAAGAGGTGACGACGTATCAGGATGTGGGAGCCCCCAGACTCTCCTTATCTACATTACAATCAGAGAGAAAGAGGTGACGACGTATCAGGATGTGGGAGGCCCCAGACTCTCCTTATCTACATTACAATCAGAGAAAGAGGTGACAACGTATCAGGATGTGGGAGCCCCCAGACTCTCCTTATCTACATTACAATCAGAGAGAAAGAGGTGACGACGTATCAGGATGTGGGAGCCCCAGACTCTCCTTGTCTACATTACAATCAGAGAGAAAGAGGTGACTACGTATCAGGATGTGGGAGCCCCCAGACTCTCCTTGTCTACATTACAATCAGAGAGAAAGAGGTGACTACGTATCAGGATGTGGGAGTCCCCAGACTCTCCTTATCTACATTACAATCAGAGAGAAAGAGGTGACGACGTATCAGGATGTGGGAGGCCCCAGACTCTCCTTATCTACATTACAATCAGAGAGAAAGAGGTGACTACGTATCAGGATGTGGGAGCCCCCAGACTCTCCTTGTCTACATTACAATCAGAGAGAAAGAGGTGACTACGTATCAGGATGTGGGAGCCCCAGACTCTCCTTATCTACATTACAATCAGAGAGAAAGAGGTGACTACGTATCAGGATGTGGGAGCCCCAGACTCTCCTTGTCTACATTACAATCAGAGAGAAAGAGGTGACTACGTATCAGGATGTGGGAGCCCCCAGACTCTCCTTGTCTACATTACAATCAGAGAGAAAGAGGTGACTACGTATCAGGATGTGGGAGCCCCCAGACTCTCCTTATCTACATTACAATCAGAGAGAAAGAGGTGACGACGTATCAGGATGTGGGAGGCCCCAGACTCTCCTTATCTACATTACAATCAGAGAGAAAGAGGTGACTACGTATCAGGATGTGGGAGCCCCCAGACTCTCCTTGTCTACATTACAATCAGAGAGAAAGAGGTGACTACGTATCAGGATGTGGGAGCCCCCAGACTCTCCTTGTCTACATTACAATCAGAGAGAAAGAGGTGACTACGTATCAGGATGTGGGAGGCCCCAGACTCTCCTTATCTACATTACAATCAGAGAGAAAGAGGTGACGACGTATCAGGATGTGGGAGGCCCCAGACTCTCCTTATCTACATTACAATCAGAGAGAAAGAGGTGACTACGTATCAGGATGTGGGAGCCCCAGACTCTCCTTGTCTACATTACAATCAGAGAAAGAGGTGACAACGTATCAGGATGTGGGATCCCCAGACTCTCCTTATCTACATTACAATCAGAGAAAGAGGTGACAACGTATCAGGATGTGAGGCCCAGACTCTCCTTATCTACATTACAATCAGAGAGAAAGAGGTGACTACGTATCAGGATGTGGGAGGCCCCAGACTCTCCTTATCTACATTACAATCAGAGAGAAAGAGGTGACGACGTATCAGGATGTGGGAGCCCCCAGACTCTCCTTATCTACATTACAATCAGAGAAAGAGGTGACTACGTATCAGGATGTGAGCCCCAGACTCTCCTTATCTACATTACAATCAGAGAGAAAGAGGTGACGACGTATCAGGATGTGAGGCCCAGACTCTCCTTATCTACATTACAATCAGAGAGAAAGAGGTGATGACGTATCAGGATGTGGGAGCCCCCAGACTCTCCTTATCTGCATTACAATCAGAGAGAAAGAGGTGACTACGTATCAGGATGTGGGAGGCCCCAGACTCTCCTTATCTACATTACAATCAGAGAAAGAGGTGACAACGTATCAGGATGTGGGAGCCCCAGACTCTCCTTATCTACATTACAATCAGAGAGAAAGAGGTGACAACGTATCAGGATGTGGGAGGCCCCAGACTCTCCTTATCTACATTACAATCAGAGAGAAAGAGGTGACGACGTATCAGGATGTGGGAGCCCCAGACTCTCCTTATCTACATTACAATCAGAGAGAAAGAGGTGACTACGTATCAGGATGTGGGAGCCCCAGACTCTCCTTATCTACATTACAATCAGAGAAAGAGGTGACAACGTATCAGGATGTGGGAGCCCCAGACTCTCCTTATCTACATTACAATCAGAGAAAGAGGTGACAACGTATCAGGATGTGGGAGCCCCCAGACTCTCCTTATCTACATTACAAACAACATGCATTACTGTAAGCATACATTACACGTAGAATACATTAAAGAAAGTAAGATAAAGAGTAAGATGTGAGTGTTGAGGTGGCGCATCAGGGAAATGGGAGGCCCAACCTCTCCGTGTTTACATTACCAATATAATGCATTACTGTTAGCATACATTACCAATATAATGCATTACTGTTAGCATACATTACCAATATAATGCATTACTGTTAGCATACATTACCAATATAATGCATTACTGTTAGCACACATTACCAATATAATGCATTACTGTTAGCATACATTACCAGTATAATGCATTACTGTTAGCATACATTACCAATATAATGCATTACTGTTAGCATACATTACCAATATAATGCATTACTGTTAGCACACATTACCAATACAATGGATTACTGTTAGCATACATTACCAATACAATGCATTACTGGTAGCACACATTACCAATATAATGCATTACTGGTAGCACACATTACCAATATAATGCATTACTGGTAGCACACATTACCAATATAATGCATTACTGTTAGCATACATTACCAATATAATACATCTAGTGAGTAGTAAGATGTGTCTGTCGTAGAGGCACATCATGATAAAATGTAAGCTCCAACGTCTCCTTATCTGCAATACAAAGAACACGCATTACAAACAGTAAGCAAAGCCAATCACAAGGAGTGACTGTTGACTTGAGGGGACTCATCATCAACCAGAATGGGGGAAGTTGAGAGGGTTGATCATCAACCAGAATGGGGGAAGAGAAACAACCTTAATCTCACTGCAAGAAGTCAATCAATTTTTTACACTCTCCAACCCTCCATCTACAAAAAACATAAATATACAGATATAACCTACCACCGTATCAGCGAGGAAATCAATTCATTGAGCTCATGAATACCTTCTCAAGTATTCACAAAGATCATCCTTCTCTACTCTCATTATGCTGTGATAAGGAGATGAGGGAGAGAGAGAGACAGACAGGGGGAAGAGAGAGAGAAAGTGAGGGAGACAACCCAACAGACCCTACCCCCTCCTAACAGGCCCTCTGTCAGCTCCCCTGATGGCTCTTTTGACACCCCCCCTCCCCCCACACACACACACATCCACTGAGGACACACAAAAGCCAGAGATTGTTGCTCCTCATTGACTCATATGGAAAAAAACATTCAAGAGGAAACACTTGCTCCCAAACACAAAGTGGCTAAGCTCTGGTGCCTAAAAACTAGGCATGCCCTGGAGCACTGGTTGCCCTCTAGGCTACAGAGAGCTGGTAGTTCCATCCACCAAACTACCAGGTGTGAAACAGGGAAGAGATTCAGGGGGTATGCTAATTTGATGTAGAGCAGACCTAACCCAGTCTGTTAAATTTGTCAAACAGGAGCAATTTATATCTGGCTAGATATTAATATGGAAATTATCTCAACGGAGAAAAATGTCCTCATGTGTGCTACATATATCCCCCCAATAGAATCCCTACACTTTAACGATGACAGCTTCTCCATCTTAGAGGGGGAGATCAACCATTTCCAGGCCCAGGGACGTGTACTAGTCTGTGGAGACCTACATGCCAGAACTGGACAAGAACCTGACACCCTCAGCACACAGGGGGACAAACACCTGCCTGGAGGTGACAGCATTCTATCGCCCATATGCCCCCCTAGGCACAACTACGACAACATAACCAACAAAAACGTGTCACAACTCCTGCAGCTCTGTCGCAAGCTGGGTATGTACATAGTCAATGGTAGGCTTCGAGGGGACTCCTATGGTAGGTACACCTATAGCTCATCTCTTGGCAGTAGCATTGTAGACTACTTTATCACTGACCTCAACCCAGAGTCTCTCAGAGCGTTCACAGTCAGCCCACTGACAACCCTATCAGATCACAGGTCTGTCGTACTCAACTTGACCAAAGCAATACTCAATCATGAGGCATCAAAGACAAAGGATCTGAATAATAGTAAGACATGCTATAGATGGAAGGAATGTAGTGTGGAAACCTACCAAAAAATAATTGGGCAACAACAAATTACAGTCCCTTCTATACAATTTCCTGGACAAAATGTTTCACTGTAATATTGAAAGTGTAAACCTGGCAGTAGAAAAAATAAACAGTATATTTCACCTCTCAGCTTCCCTATCAAATCTAAAAATTTCAAACAGAAAACCAAAGAAAATGAACAACAACGACAAATGGTTTGATGAAGAACTCAAAAACCTAAGAAAGAAATTGAGAAACCTGTCCAACCGAAAACATAGAGACAAGGAAATTCCGAGTCTACGCCTTCACTATGGTGAATCACTAAAACAATACAGAAATACACTACGGATAAAGAAGGAACAGCACGTCAGAAATCAGCTCAATGTAATTGAAGAATCAATAGACTCAAACACTTCTGGGAAAATTGGAAAACACTAAACAAACAACAATACAAAAAAAGATCTATGCAAATGGAGATGTATGGGTAAACCACTTCTCCAATCCTTTTTGGCTCTATAACAAAGAACAAACAGCAAAAACAAATACATGATCAAATACAAAAATCTTGGAATCAACTATTAAAGACTACCAGAACCCACTGGATACTCCAATTACCTTGAATGAGCTACAGGACAAAATTAAAACCCTCCAACCCAAAAAGGCCTGTGGTGTTGATGGTGTTCTCAATGAAATGATAAAATATACTTACAACAAATTCCATTTGGGTATACTTAAACTCTTTAACATCGTCTTTAGCTCTGGCATCTTCCCCAATGTTTGGAACCAAGGACTGATCACACCAATCCACAAAAGTGGAGACAAATTTGACCCCAATAACTACCGTGGAATATGCGTCAACAGTAACCTTGGGAAAATCCTCTGCATTATCATTAACAGCAGACTCGTACATTTCCTCAGTGAAAACATTGTACTGAGCAAACGTCAAATTGTCTTTTTACAGAATTATCGTACGACAGACCACATATTCACCCCGCACACCCTAATTGACAAACAAAAACAAACCAAAACAAAGGCAAAGTCTTCTCATGCTTTGTTGATTTCAAAAAAGCCTTCGACTCAATTTGGCATGAGGGTCTGCTATACAAATTGATGGAAAGTGGTGTTGGGGGTAAAACATACGACGTTATAAAATTCATGTACACAAAGAACAAGTGTGCGGTTAAAATTGGCAAAAAAACACACACATTTCTTCTCACATGGCCGTGGGGTGAGACAGGGATGCAGCTTAAGCCCCACCCTCTTGAACAAATATATCAACGAATTGACGAGGGCACTAGAACAGTCTGCAGCACCCGGCCTCACCCTACTAGAATCTGAAGTCAAATGTCTACTGTTTGCTGATGATCTGGTGCTTCTGTCACCAACCAGGAGGGCCTACAGCAGCACCTAGATCTTCAGCACAGATTCTGTCAGACCTGGGCCCTGACATTAAATCTCAGTAAGACCAAAATAATGGTGTTCCAAAAAAGGTTCAGTCGCCAGGACCCCAAATACAAATTCCATCTAGACACCTTGGCCCTAGTGCACACACAAAACTATACATACGTTGGCCTAAACATCAGCGCCACAAGTAACTTCCACAAAGCTGTGAACGACCTGAGAGACAAGGCAAGATGGATCTTCTATGCCATCAAAAGGAACATAAAATTCGACATACCAATTAGGATCTGGCTAAAAATACTAAAATCAGTTATAGAACCCATTGCCCTTTATGGTTGTAAGGTCTGGGGTCCGCTCACCAACCAAGAATTCACAAAATGGGGCAAACTGCATGAGACTGCATGCAGAATTCTGCAAAAATATCCTCAGTGTACAACGTAAAACACCAAATAATGCATGCAGATCAGAATTAGGCCGATATCCGCTAATGATCAAAATCCAGAAAAGAGACGTTAAATTCTACAACCACCTAAAAGGAAGTAATTCCCAAACCTTCCATAACAAAGCCATCACCTACAGAAAGATGAACCTGGAGGAGAGTCCCCTAAGCAAGCTGGTCCTGGGGCTCTGTTCACAAAC